>NW_027673375.1:0-26681 GCF_964194415.1 Vipera berus
ATCATCATGGGGGATTGGAATGCTAAAGTAGGAAGCCAAAAGATAACCAGAATAACAGGCAAGTTTGGCCTTGGAGTACAAAATGAAGCAGGGCACAGGCTGATACAATTTTGTCAAGAGAATACAATGGTCATAGCAAACACTCTTTTTCAACAACCCAAGAGATGGCTCTACACATGGACATCACCAGACGGTCAACACAGAAATAAGATTGACTATATGCTCTGCAGCCAAAGATGGAGAAGCTCTATACAGTCAGTAAAAACAAGACCAGGAGCTGACTGTGGCTCAGACCATGAGCTTCTCATTGCAAAGTTTAGGCTTAAACTGAAGAAAGTAGGAAAAAGCACTAAGCCACTCAGGTATGAATTAAATCATATCCCTGTTGAATATACAGTAGAGGTGACAAGTAGATTTAAGGAATTAGATCTGATAGACAGAGTGCCTGAAGAACTATGGACAGAGTTTAGCAACATTGTACAACAGGTAGCAACTAAAACCATCCCAAAGAAAAAGAAATGCAAGAAAGCAAAATGGCTGTCTGAGGAAGCTTTGCAAATAGCTGAGGAAAGGAGGGAAGCGAAAGGCAAGGGAGAAAAGGAAAGATACGCCCAATTGAATGCAGAATTCCAGAGAATAGCTAGAAGAGATAAGAATGCCTTCTTAAACAGTGCAAAGAATTAGAAGAAAACAATAGAACAGGGAGGACCAGAGATCTTTTCAAGAAAATTGGAGAAATGAAGGGAACGTTTAATGCAAAAATGGGCATGATAAAGGACCAAAATGGCAGGGACCTAACAGAGGCAGAAGAAATTAAGAAGAGATGGCAAACTTGCACAGAAGAACTATACAAGAATGAGCTTAATGTCCCTGATAATCACAATGAGGTGGTCACTGACCTCGAGCCAGACATCCTAGAATGTGAAGTGAAGTGGGCCTTAGAAAAACTGAGCAACAACAAAGCTAGTAGAGGTGACAGTATTCCAGCTGAGCTATTCAAAATCTTAAAAGATGATGCAGTAAAAGTGCTACACTCAATTTGCCAGCAAATTTGGAAAACTCAACAGTGGCCACAGGATTGGAAAAGATCAGTTTACATTCCAATTCCAAAGAAAGGCAGTGCCAAAGAATGTTCAAACTACCGCACCATTGCACTCATTTCTCATGCTAGTAAAGTTATGCTTAAAATCCTACAAGCTAGACTCCAGCAGTATATGGACTGAGAACTACCCGAAATACAGGTAGGATTTCGAAGAGGCAGAGGAACTAGAGATCAAATTGCCAACATACGTTGGATCATGGAGAAAGCTAAGGAGTTCCAGAAAAACATCTACTTCTGCTTCATTGACTATGCTAAAGCCTTTGATTGTGTGGATCATAACAAACTGTGGCAAGTTCTTAAAGAGATGGGCATACCAGACCATCTTATTTGTCTCTTGAGAAACCTATATGCGGGTCAAGAATCAACAGTGAGAACTGGACACGGAACCACTGATTGGTTTGAAATTGGGAAAGGAGTCCGGCAAGGCTGTATCCTGTCACCCTGCCTATTTAACTTATATGCAGAGCACATCATAAGAAAGGCAGGGCTAGAGGGATCAAAAGTTGGAATTAAGATTGCCAGAAGAAATATCAACAACCTAAGATATGCAGATGATACCACTCTAATGGCAGAAAGTGAAGAAGAACTAAAGAGCCTCTTGTTGCGGGTGAAGAAGGAGAGTGCAAAAGTTGGGATGAAACTTAACATTAAGAAAACCAAGATCATGGCATCCGGCCCTCTCAATTCCTGGCAAATAAATGGGGAAGAAATGGAGGTAGTGACAGATTTTATTTTCCTTGGCTCTAAGATCACTGCAGATGGGTACTGTAGCCAAGAAATTAAAAGACGCTTGCTCCTTGGGAGGAAAGCAATGGCAAATCTAGACAGCACACTAAAAAGCAGAGACATCACCCTGTCAACAAAAGTGCGTATAGTCAAGGCTATGGTCTTCCCAGTTGCAATGTATGGCAGTGAAATCTGGACCATAAGAAAGGCTGAGCGCCAAAGAATTGAGGGCTTTGAACTATGGTGCTGGAGAAGACTCCTGTGAGTCCCCTGGACTGCAAGGCGATCAAACCGGTCAGTCCTAGAGGAGATCAACCCTGACTGCTCTTTAGAAGGCCAGATCCTGAAGCTAAAACTCAAATACTTTGGCCACCTAATGAGAAGGAAGGACTCACTGTAGAAGAGCCTAATGCTGGGAAAGATTGAGGGCAATAGAAGAAGGGGATGACAGAGAATGAGGTGGCTGGATGGAGTCACTGAAGCAGTAGGCGTGAGCTTAAATGGACTCCAGAAGATGGTAGAGGACAGGAAGGCCTGGAGGAATGTTGTCCATAGAGTTGCGATGAGTCGGACACGAGTTCGCAGCTAACAACAACAACTGAGCCTTGGTGGAGCAGTGGGCTAATGCCTCCTTAAGTAACACCAGCTGCCTGCAATTAGTGCAGGTTCGCATCCCACCAGGCTCAAGGTTGACTCAGCCTTCCATCCTTCCGAGGTAGGTAAAATGAGGACCCAGATTGTTGGGGGCAATAAGCTGACTTTGTAATAATGCTGCTTGGGGTGTGTGTGAAAGCCCTAACAAGCAGGCATATACATAGAATGAAGGCTACTGCTAAGCTTGTAAGCCGCCCTGAGTCTTCGGAGAAGGGTGGGATATAAATGTAATAAAAATAAAAAAATAAAAATAAACTATGAACAATACTACAGAACTGCACATGTAAAAAAAATGAACAAATGGTTGCACCCAATCTACTCTCTAGTTCATTTTATTTATTTTTACAGTGCTCACATCCATTTACGTGTGATAACCCAGCATCAGATTTTCCTTTATAACCTGAAGCTTGTTCTTGAAGCCCAGCACATTGAAATTAGAGCTGTAAACCCAAACCTTATCATATGGTAATTAATCATTCTGAGCAGGTAGGCATTCTTCATTTATGGGGTATTAGTAAGGAAAGCTGATGTGAATGTCCAAATGTAATTAAGAGATACAGTTTAGTATTGGCTGCCATATTCTAACCAAGCAATAAGCAATTGGCAAGTACCACAGATTTGTTTACACTGACACTATAGGGTGTACAAGCAAATTTTCACAAGGACTATGCACACCTCGGTGCAGAAGCAAATGTTGGCAGGCTGTGATGCCTTTTCTTTTGTCCTGTGGGCCTCTACAACATGTTCTGAAGGTTAAAATGGGAAATATCCATATTCAGGTTGAATGAATCATTTAAACCATAAATGCCAATTTTAAATTCCTAGTTGCCTGTTCCTCTGAATGTGCAGCTTAACATCCACCTTGTTCTTTGATTTTAGTTTAGTCTGCTAGAAAGTAAAAGATGATAGTCCCTGCAAGGAAATAATACTGTGATTTGTAAGAATACTATTTAAAATGTCCAACTTGCATGCCTATTTCAAGTATGGAGTCTGAATATAGCACTTAGACTAGCATGTAGACTTATATACCACTTCAGAGGGCTTTACAGCCCTCTCTAAGTGGTTTACAGAGTCAGCATATTGCCCCCAACAATCTAGGTCCTCATTTTACCAACCTCAGAAGGATGGAAGGCTGAGTCAACCATGAGCCAGTGAGACTCGAACTGCTGGCTGTCAGCAGAATTAGCCTGCAATACTGCATTCTAACCACTGCACCACCATATCCATGATTTTATATTTCTTGGGGAAAGAAACCTGTATATTTGTTGCTCTGGACAAATCTACTGAACTGTTTTGATACACTTAATTCAGTGTATATAGCCACAGGTTGGGACTCACAGAATTTCATTCAAGGAAATGAGATTTAGCTAATCACAGATGCTACAACTAACCATTATTAGTACTATTTGGGACTATATGAAGAACTTTCAGCTTTTGATGGTGTTTGAAGTGGAGGGAGAGGGAGGACTCCAAAATGGGTGGAGACTAGAGAAGAAACAAGCACTTCTGATGCATTCACTGGAATTGGAGAGTAACACTGATGGAGCCATAATAGAATGTTGTTGTTGTTGTTAAGTTGCTAAGACTTGTCTGGCTCTTCATGACCCATTGGAGCAGAGCACACAGAGCACCCCTGTCCTCCCAGAGTCCACCCAAACGTATCTAACCAACTCATCTTCTGCTATCCCCTTCTCCTTTTGCCTTCAATCTTTCTCAACATCAGAGTATTTTCCAATGAGTCCTCCCTTCTCATTTGGTGGCTAAAATATTTGAGCTTCAGCTTTAGTATCTGTCCTTTCAAAGAACAGTCATAGTAGAACAGTGCCCCCCAAACTTTTGGGCATCAGGGACTGGTTCCATGAAGACAGGTTTTTCTGCAGACCAAAGGGGGCATGGTTCCGCATGCTGCCTGCACACTTCAGATGGGGCTTTGTTCGTTTGTGTGGCCTGGTTTCTTTTTTCTTTTTTTTTTAATTGAAAAGTTTTTCAATACATTTTATCTTTAACAACCCCTCCCCACCCACCCCCTTCCCAACCCTACCCAACCCTCCCCCCCTCCCCTTCCCCCCTCCCCCTCACCGACTTCCCAGAGCTAAATACAAGGTATAAAAGTAAAAACAATCATAAACAACCATATGCTAACAACAATAAACTATTAAATCTATCGCACTTTAGCTCTTATAAAGTGACTACAAGCAATACAAATATCACATCAATACTTATTCAAATGCTAAATGAAACTTTTTAGTCCCATACTTATTCTGGATATAATCAATCCATTTTTTCCAGTCCGTAATATAACGTTGTTGCGAGTGGTCTTTCAAATACGCCGAGATCTTTGCCATTTCCGCCAGGTTGGAAACTTTTAAAGTCCATTCTTCTATAGTCGGCAGTTCCTCCTTCTTCCAGTATTGACCTACTAGAAGTCTCGCTGCCGTCATTAAGTTCAGCATCAGCTTAGTGTCCACAACAGTAGTATCAGTAATAATGCCCAGTAAAAACAATTGCGGACAAAACTTTATCCTTTTCTTAAATAACTTCTGCATGTTCCACCAGATTTTAATCCAAAATGCTTTAACCTTTTTACAGGTCCACCATATGTGAAAGTACGTTGCATCTTCGCCACCACACCGCCAACATTTAGGCTGATAGTTCGGATACATACTTGCAAGCTTTTTAGGATCTAAATGCCACCTATAAAACATTTTATAAAAATTCTCTCTTAAGTTTTGGGCTTGCGTAAATTTTACATTTCTCACCCAGATCTTTTCCCAAGTATCCATTGTAATAACTTCTTGAATATTCTGAGCCCATTTTATCATGCAATCTTTAACAAGTTCTGTTTCTAAGTCAATGTCTATCAATGCATGATATATCCGTTTGATATGTGCTGGTCCCTGATTTCTAATTTGCTTTACCAGATTTTCATCAGTCATTGAAAAACCAATCTTCTGATCTTCTTTCCACCTGGCCTGTAGTTGCCCATATTGAAACCAAGTTTGAACAATCTGCTCTTCTCTTAAAAAATTGTAAGGCTTCAAGCGCCATACATTCTTTTCCAAACTTAAGATTTCCTTATATGTAATCACATCATGTTTGAACCCAACATTTATGTTTTCTATTGCGTGTTTCGGTATTGCCCATAAAGGTATCTTGTAATTTAACTTATGTCTATACTTTTTCCAAACTCGCAACAAAGCATGTCTTAAAATATGCACCTTAAAAACATTATCTACCTTCTTATCATACAGTAAATATGCATGCCAGCCAAATAACAAGTCATGGCCTTCAAGATTTAATAATCTCCCTTGCATTAACTTAAACCAATCACTTATTGCTGACAACGCAGCAGCATCATAGTATAATTTAAAGTTGGGCATTTTAAGACCACCTCTTTCACGCGTATCCTACATAATCTTAAATTTAACTCGTGGCCTTTTCCCTGCCCATACAAATTTATTGATACCCTTTTGCCATTCCTCCAAGTTTGAGTCCTTTTTAAGAATGGGTATCATTTGAAATAAAAACAGAAATTTCGGCAATACATTCATTTTCACTGCTGCGATTCTTCCCAGTAATGACAATTGTAACTTTTTCCAGCTGTCCAATTCTTTTTGAACTTTACCCCATAACATTTCATAATTATTTTTATATAACTTTGCATTTGAGGGTGACAAATAAACCCCCAAGTGTTTAACCCTTTTGACAATTTCAAATCCAGTTAACCCTTCTAAAACAGCCTTTTGTGATGCTGTCATGTTTTTAGCCAATATTTTAGTTTTTTGTATGTTAACCTTAAATCCAGAAACTTTCCCATATTGCATTATTATCTCCATCAGGTCCACAACAGAATTTTCTGGCTGGGTCACCGTAACAACCAGATCATCTGCAAACGCCCTCAATCTATAATCCTGATCTCTTATTTGAATTCCCTTAATTTTTTCCGAATTCCGTATTTTAATCAATAATATCTCCAATGTTAAAACAAATAATAGAGGTGATAGCGGACACCCTTGCCTTGTGCCCTTTTCAATATTACATACTTCAGTCAAGCTGCTATTTACTATTATACGGGCTGTTTGCTTTTGATATAATGCCCTAATTGGTTGTAAAAATTTATCCCCAAAATTCATTTTATCTAATACTTTAATCAAGAATTGCCAATCCAGTTGGTCAAAGGCTTTTTCAGCGTCCAGAAAAATCAGCGCTGCAGGGATCTGGTTGTTCCTTTCCAAAAATTCCAACAAGTCAACTATATGCCTCACATTATTTTTCATTTGTCTACCACTAATAAACCCAGTTTGATCACCATGAATTATCTGTTGCAGTACCCTCATTAATCTGTTAGCTAAAACCTTAGCAAATATCTTGTAGTCCGTATTCAAAAGTGATATTGGTCTATAATTTCTTGCTTGAGTGACATCCTGATCTTCCTTCGGAATCAAAGAAATAAAAGCAGTTTTCCAAGACGGAGGCACCCCTCCTCCCCTTTGAATTATCTGAAACAATTCCCTTAAAGGCTGTATCATCTCCGACTGTAAATTTTTATAATACACCGCTGTCAATCCATCCGTGCCTGGCGCTTTGCCCACTTTCAATTGTTTAATTGCCAAAAGAATTTCTTCCTCAGTTATCAATTGATTCATCTCTTCCTTTTGCTCTTGCGTAAGAGCCGGAATTTTAGCATTCCTCAAATATGCATCAATATCTGCTTCATTAATCTTATCTCTGGCATATAATTTAGAATAAAAATCAACAAAAACTTCCTTAATAAGATTCTGTTGAAACACAACCTTACCCTTATGTTCTATTTTGTCTATATTAGAAGGCCTTTGCTTCTTCCTTAACATGTAAGCTAACCATCTTCCTGGTTTATTGGCATTACAAAAAGTATTATGTCTAGCAAACCTTAAGTTAGTTGCCACCTGATCAGCCATCAACTTATCAAACTGTCCCCTTAATAGGTTAATAACCTCTTTAACCTTCACATCCGATGGATTCAAAATTAGGGCCTTTTCTTTTTCCCTAATTTCATTCTCTAATTCTTTCCTCCTAAATTCCAAATTACGCCTGTATTTATTATTCATATATATTAACACCCCTCTCATATAAGCCTTACTAGCATCCCAAACCATATCCATAGAAGTACCCTTATTCATATTAGTTTCAAAAAAAACCCTTCATCTGTTTTTTACATTCTTCCACATTTTCCTGATTTCTAAACAGGTTCTCATTTAGACGCCAAGAGCGCCTATCTCTATTATCCTTATCAATCTCTAACCAGACTGGACTATGGTCAGACATAGTTCTTGGACAAATCTTTATCTTCTTAGTCCTAGAAAAAAAATCATTGGTGATTAATATAAAGTCAATCCTGGAAAAAGATTGATGTCTATCAGAAAAAAAGTATAATCCTTTTCTTGTAAATGTCTTTCTCTCCAGATGTCTCGCAACTCCAAATCATCCTTCATCTCAAAAAAAGATTTAGGCAATCTAGCATGACTTGGAGTACTCCTAAAAGAACTACTCTTGTCCATTTGTACATCCAAAACGCCATTCCAGTCTCCCATAAAAATAAAAGATTTGTAATCCAACTGAGTGATCTTGCTGTGTAATAAACTATAAAAATCTGCTTGTTGTTGATTAGGAGCATATAGTCCAACCAAAAGCATTTTTTTGCCTTCAATCAGCAAATCTATTATGACATATCTTCCTTGTTTATCTGCTTCTATTAACTCCGCTGTCATAGTATTCTTGACATAAATAACCACTCCATTCTTCTTATTCATTGCAGAGGCAGTAAATTGTGTACCCAATCTAGAATTCAATAAGTATTTTTGGTCCATAGCCCTAATATGTGTTTCTTGTAAGCAAATAACATCAGTCTTAAATTGTTTTAAATATTGAAAGATTTTCTTTCTCTTCTGTGGTGAATTTAAACCATTAACATTCCAAGTTAGAAGCTTAGTCACCATCCTTAGCGACCCGAAGCTTTTGGAGCGCGTCTTCCAGAATCCCCTTGACATTCTTAGGCCGCGCCCCTCCCACAGCCTCGCTATAGGTACGCTTTGGAGGTTCCATAACTTTCTGCTGGTCTTGTTCTTGCTCTTGTCTCATTCGTCTCAGAGCAGCACGCGTCAACCTCTGATCTCTAGCTTCTTCCAATGATACTGAAATTTGATCCACTCCTGTAGCTTTCTCATCTGTCTGCGTTGTTTCTTCAGCACCTTGAGGCTTTCCCTCACCATTCTTCTTTGTAGATTCCAAAAGTGGTATAGGGGCTGCTTTTAAAACATTACTATAAAAATCACGTGCCTGCATCACTGTAGTAAGACGATGTCTCGTGCCTTCATGCACCACCACCATGCCCACTGGTATCTCCCATCTGAACTTGATATCATGTCTCCTGAGCTCTTGTGCTAGAAAAGCAAAGTCCTTTCTTCTCCTTAAAATTCTCGGAGGGATCTCTTTTAAAACCAGAACTTCTTGCTCAGCAACTACAAGCTTAGTATTGTAAAAAGCTTGGATGACTTCATTCCTGATTGCTCTCTTTGTAAAATAAACAACCACATCTCTAGGTAATTTCCTTTGCCTTGCAATCCACGAATTAACACGAAAGATTTTATCTATATAATCCACAATTTCAGCTGCTGGCCATCCCAGTACCCCTTCCAAAGCCTCAGAGACTATTTCCTTCAAGTCTTCTTTAGGATTCTCTTTTAAGCCCCTGATCCTAATAGCAAACTCCATCTCATGGTACTGGACCAAGGTCAAGTCGCTGTCAATTTTATCCACCACATTTTCAGTCTCTGACATTTTTGCTTCTAATCTGAGATTATTTTGACTAAGATCTTCCACTCTTTCGTCCAAGCGTTCAATACACATAGCCATGCCTTGAAGTGCAAGCAAGATGTCCACCCTTATTTCTGTTAACTTCTCATCCAGCTTTTCATCCATAACTTCAACTAACTTTTCTGTCAGTTTCTCATCTATAATTTCAGCTATTTGCTGTGAGTGCTTTTCCAAAGCATCTTGCAAATCTTTGACTGTCAATGCAGGAGCAGGTGCGGGTGCAGGAGGCAATAAAGCTTGCAACAAAGATTGCTGCACCGGGGAAGCCCCCGCGCTCCTGAGAACTTTGGAAGATTTAGCCGCCATCTTCCCCCACTATTACTTGCTACGCACTTTCACTTTCAAAGTCTACAAAGTCCTTCGAGCTAAAGAACAAAAGTCCACTTTCACCTTGATCTCCTGTATCGCTCTGCCTGCATCCTCGCACTCCAAAATCCTTTCCTGCTGGCAGGGATGGTTGCTAATGCCTTGTTCTGCTCCCAAAAACACGGAGCAGAAGCACTGCGCAGCCCGGAGCAGACCCAGGCTTCGGGGGGGCTCAATCCTTCAGCCACCCGAACTTTAAGCTCAGGCGGCCCCGGAGAGCTCAACCCCTACCTGGGTACTCACCCCCTCCTCTTCTCCCGAGGAGGGGGCTTCCGAACTGCCGAAACAGCTGATTGACGCTGTTTTTGGCAGTTCTACAAAGCCGCGGAGCAAACAGCCTAGAAATGGCTGTCTTTGGCGTCGCCTCGCCACCCGGAAGCCCTGCACGGCCTGGTTTCTGGCATGCCATGGACTGGTGCCGGTTCATAGAACAGGGGTTGGGGACCCCTGTAGTAGAATACCTACATTTCCCCCCCTTTCAATTCTGTTACCAAGATTGAGATAGCAATGGAGTTCCTTTTAATGGTTGATATCTCCTAGTTAGGACCTCTAGGCTAGCCCCTGAGAATGTTTAACAAAGTGTTCTTTCCTGAACCTAGACCCTGCCCAGATATGTGGGCCAATTCTCAGAATTTTCAGCAGTGGCCATGCTAGCTAAGAAATCACAGTTAAAGTGCATTTGGATTATGTTCTGATTGGAAAGGATATTTTGGGACACTGTAAAAATGGAAAACATGAATACCAGGAATAAAAGGTGGCATGAAGGAGAAAACAAAACAAAACCCTGCCACTTAATTATAATCTTTACTCCACATACACTTTTTGAAATGTTTTGCTTTGACTATTCCCAAATAACTAATGTCCCTTAGTTTTGCTGCTTGATTCACAGGGGAAGCATTTTACAGTAGTCTTGTGTTGTCTAGAGCTGTTTGACTTGCGCAATATAAGATAATGTGCTTTGAATAGTGAACATACTATGCACTTGCACATGTCCAACATAATTCAACACATTATGTGTTTTATTTTTATTACTATGGGAAAATGTATCTGTTTTCCAGTATGCTTTCTTTATCCCTAGAATTGTAAATAGTTTCCTGTTCAAAGCTTGAATACCAGAAATTATAAAAAATCATGAAGGATTATTTTAAGGCTCTATTAAACTATGCAGTTCCAGAGCTAGCATACATACTTCATCTAAACCTGTATAGTCAATTCCAATTGAATAAACTGCACAAGCCTTCCTGGAGCTCACATTTAATTATTTTGCTCACTTCTAAGTAATACTATTCTACTTTTGCTTTGAAAATAAAAACATAAAATACATATTAAAAAAATAATCTCAAGGCTAGCTTTGTTAGGATGCCTGCATTTTTTACATCACACCAAAGGTGTACTGTGGCCACTAACTATGGAAATATAATTTTTAGAGTCAAAATCAAACAACCATGCATTAACATCAAACCATGGTTATTATGCTTCACAAACACTGAGACTGCCATGAATGATGCTGTACAACGGTTTAGTTAGACCCAGAAACCCAAATCAATTTTTGTGTACAATGCAAGGTCATTACTACATACCACCACAAAGCAGGATATTGGATGAAATCCAGCTGAGCAAGTATATGCTAGAATCTTTCCTCTCAAGGCTTCCTCTGACTTTTACTTGTGGGAAGGTTATCCATTTTTTTTAAGTGTGGGAAAAAATTACTCTCGAGTTCTCCCTAGAATAACATAATCTAATATAGGGGCCCCCAACCTGTGGCCTGTGGCCTACTACCAGGCTATGGCCTGCTAGCCAGCAGGCCAGTACAAGCTGGCCAGTGCACGCATGTGTGTGCACGCACTTACCCCCACTTGGGTTAGCGCCTCTATGAAAACAGGGCACTGTGCGGTGAAAATGGAGCTGTGCTAGTGCCCATATGGCAAAAATGGGGAGGTGCTAGTAAGTGTCACACACTAGCACTGCCCTATTTGCATCACGGGTGCTTGCAGCCCCATTTGCATCCATGTGTAAAATGTTTCCCCCTACCTAAAAATTTAATAAAACCTGAACCTAAACCTAAACCTTTTCCTCTAGTCTGCCAACTGAGAAAGGTTGGAGACCTCTGATCTAATATATTCTCTTATTCTCAGTGTTCCTCTGCAGCTATATTGTACCAGTCCTCAAATTCACCATTTGTCCATTTTTTTTGTATTCAAAAACTTTCACCTCACGTAACCATTTTTGACCTTTAATCTTTCTTATGTCTGTCACTTAAAAAGCACTTGCAGCTTTACTTTGAAACTCTACTTTAAGTGAAATTCCTTAGCAGTTTAGCTACCTGTAATGGGAAGAGAAGATAATGAAAATATTGTTAAGTAAATTCTGTACTCTAAAGGAGAGGTCCCCAACATTTTGGGCAGCAGGGACTGGTTCCAAGGAGAGATGTTTTTCCATGGACAGGAAGGGGTGTGGTTTGAATACTGCCTGTATCCTGAGGATGGAGCTTTGCTTATTTGTGCGGCCTGGTTGCTGGCATGCTGCGGCCCAGTACTGGTCCACAGACTGGGAGTTGGGGACCGCTGCTCTAAAAGATATTAAAGATGTCCTGAAATATCCGAGTGCATTTAGAAAAAAAGATAGTTTTTTTTTGCTATTGCTATTTAAGTTGGAATATAGCTAACAAACTAAGAGAAAAATAGAACATGCAAAGAAGCTTTGCTATATGGTGGATGCTGGAATGCTGATTTAGCAAAAAAAAAAAAAAAAGTCAAACTTCAAACTGAGTTCCAGTGGAGCTACTTAGCATATCTGCAGTGTAAGCTACATAATGTTTTTTTCTTTACTGCTTTAAAGTGTCTTTCACATCAGTTTCTATCGAGAGCATTTTATCTGCCCACGGAATGCTTGTTACAAACATCAGGTGTTATAAAAATGAACCTTGACAATTTAAAATAGTTTACAGAGGATGAAAGATTTTAAAAGTTGGTAATTGGTAATCTTTGTAACAACTTTATAAAGTTATCAAGAATGATTACTCTTTTTCTTCGGGTGGGGGAGGAAAGTGGTAGAAAATAACTTGCTGATGGTCATGCTTTCTGTCTACAGTAACAGTGAAATGGGGAATACTGGCATCCACTATGTTACACCAGAAAGAGAGAAAGCATAATCTTTTAGGGTAATGCTTTAGAGCCAAGTAAGATACTGCAAAAAAATTAAAACAATCTCCCCTCTATGTATGGGTCTGTGACTGTAAGTGTTATGCATAACAAAAACAGCTTTTGAAAGCTGTGCATTTATTTCTTATGGATTCCAGCTACTTATAATCTAAATTTTAGGATGCAAGTCAGTTCAGTTTAGTTCAATTCATTCAATTACTTTATTACAGGTTGCAGCCCCATCAAACACAGAAGGGCAATTGGATGTAATATAATGAAATAAGATACAGAAATAAAATAGTAAATAGAAGAAAATGAAAAAAAATAAGTTAAGCATTATATCATGTTCCAATGCTTTCTGAGGTACTGTACACTGTAAAATTACAGCCCCAAATCAGCCATTCATTGATTTGCCATTAATAACATAAACATTCTACAGACTACAGAAGCAAACTTTGTAACTATTGTGTTGTCTTAGAGATCTTATTTTCCAGAAAGAATTTTAGAAATTCATCAGGGTGTCTTGGGAATGGCCTAATGAGAGGTGTTAAAGGATCTGTTTGTCTATCTCTGTAGAAATAATACACGCCAATGATTCAGGTATTACAAATAATGGAAAAGTCCTTATTTTATAGGAGGCTTTCTGAAGCTTGCCCTTCAGTAGAGCTGATGCAAGATGTCAAAATGTAACAGTGCCTTATGGAAGGTATCAGGCCAGTTGAAAGCAACTTTTATCATGGGACAATTTTATATCAGCTGATATTGCACTGTATCAATTTTGCAATTCCTTGCCAAATTACTTGCTCATCCTGCAGGGTGAGGCGAGGCGAGGCAGGGGGCAGAGCAGGGGTGCCATTGCCGCAGGGCAAGGCAAGGTGAGGCAGGGAACAGGGAGGCTGCCACCTGACACCATCGGCCCCCGCACACAGTGAGCACATGGGGGCCAACTGTGTCCATCAGCAGCCACGGCCTGCCGGCCCCTCGACCGGTGCACTCTGAGGCTCCACAGTCCACTGCGAATACCAGGCCAGCCCTCCAGCAGCAGCTGGAGTAGGGGAGGGGGGATCTGGTATACTGGTTCCTTCACTCCACCCAGCTTGTTCCGCGGCCTCATGGCAGTGGCATTGGGTGCAATGTGCAAGGTGGCAAATGGTCAGTTTTGGAATGACATGGCTGTTTACCACCAGCCATGGCCATTTGCCGCCTCACGGGTCGCACCCAATGCCACTGCCATGAGGCCATGGAACAAGCTGGGTGGAGGGAAGAAACCAGTATACTGTTTTTTTTTATCATCACCCAGCTTGTTCCACGGCCCTATGGCAGCAGCATTGTGCAGGAGGCGGCAAATAGCTGTTGGCCGTTTGTCACCTCGTGTATTGTGCCCAATGCTGCTGCAATGCAGTTTGGCCAAAAATGGCTGTGGAACAAATGGGGCGGGTTCCCCCCTTCACCTGCCCATTCAGCTACAGCTTTGGTGGCTCTTTGGCTCAGGGAGTGAGGGTGTTGAAGTGGACGGTCAGGCCATTGGCAAGAGCAATGCATTAAGCAGAAAGCAGCCTCAGAACAAATGAGGCAGGTAAGGAAAGACATACCGACTCCCCCAAGAAATTGCCTTTCTTTCCTTACCTGATTCCCAGCCCTGTGCCGCTTCTCCTTTGCGATCTGCTGCCGCCATGTGCAAGGAAACAAAGGAATCTTACCCATCATGCAGGGTAAGGTTGACATGCCCACCCTTGCCCAGATGCCCTCGCCTACCCCAAGCATTTTTTTTTACTAACTGCCTTTCAGCTGCATTCCGTTTCTCCACTTCTCAGCCTTTGTTGCATATTTGTGGGACTATCAGTAAAAAAAAAGAAAAGGTCCATCAGACTTTCTAACTTCTTGAGACCTCGTGAGAAGTTAGAAAGTCTGATGAAACTTTTTTTTTACCGATACTCCCACAAACACGTAATGAAGGCTGAGAAGTGAATGGAATGCAGCTGAAAGGCATGTTAGTAAAGAAACACTTGTGGGAGGTGAGGCCATCTGGGTGGGGGCGGGCACGGCAACCTTACCCTGTGTGGCTTTGTCAGGTATCTGGCAGGGGGAGGGAAGCAACTGATCTACCACCATGCTAGCACTGCCGCATTGCTTCTCTACCCCATGCACAGGCCCAACCCCACCCCTCACATGGAGCGCCCTGCTCCTGCTGCTCCCCCCCACCCTCACATGGCACCTTCTTTCCAACTCCGACGTGTCACATCCTCTGCCACTGTGTGGGACTAAAGATAAAGTACAATCAATCAATTCCAACTTTGCGAGATCTTTTTTTTTTCCCGTGAAAAGTTGAAATTGATTGATTGATGGAACGTTAGTTTTTTGTTTTTGTTTTTGTTTTTTGCACACAGCAGCGGAGGCCTAAAGTGAAAAGGTTTTATAAAACCCAGCTTAAAAAGCCACTTGCCCAGGAAGATTTTGATGCAGGTTACTCATGGACAGGACTGAAGGCCTAGGAGTGGGGCGATGGTGTGCGTGCCCACAGAGAGGGCTCTGCATGCCACCTGTGGCACGCATGCCATAGGTTCACCACCACAGGTATAGGGTTCCCTGCCTGAGCAGGGGGTTGGACTAGATCAGGGCTTTTCAACCTTTTCACCCATTGTACCAATTTTAGGATAAGACAATATCTGAGTACCACCAGTCGCCCAGCAAGGTGTCAAAAACTTGACCAAAAAAAGGAGGAGGGGGGCCCAAGGAAGGCACAGCAGTTTGAGGGGAGGGTAGCGGCAGCGGTTGTTTCAACATGGCGCTGGCAGCAGTGGCAGAGAGAAAAAGATGGAAGAAAGTGAGGCTGCAACAGAGAGAGAGAAGGGGGAAAAGAAGGAGGGGGCAGTTGTGATGTTGGTGCTCAGGGCCGTGATGTGAGCAGTCTCAAACCCCTTCCTGCTGAGGGAGTGGACGGCTCTGTCCCCATCAGGCTCATGCTTGCTTGTGAAGTAAGAAGAGGGGAGGGAAGGGCGACATGGATCCCGCTGGCCCGTGTGCACGAGAAGAAGTCAATCTGGTTGCTGCATCTCTTCCGTCACAGGTGGGGGGCATGGGGGGAGGCTTCTGAGCCCCATAGCTCTTCTGAGGGGAGAAGGAGGAGTGTGGGGAGGGGCTGTGCTAGGATCAGGGCTCCTCGTGCCTTCTGCTGCCTGCCTGTGGTCTTCTGGTGAAGAGCACCATGGCTCCACTTGCCTGGCAGGGCAGGGCAGGGGCATGCTTGCTCATGGGGACAAACCCAGCACCTGCAATCTGCCCGGCCTCCCCTCCGCCTGCTTTACATAACTCCTCCTGGGCCCCCTGCTCCCGCCATTAACTCTCCTACCACCATGCATGGTAAGGTTCCCGCCTCCGCCCAGATGCCCTCGCCTCCCCCAAGCGTTTTTTTACTAACCTGCTTTCAGCTGCATTTCATTTCTCTGTTTGCTTCTCAGCCTTCGTTACATGTTTATGGGACTATTGGTAAAAAAGAAAAAAAGTTCCATGAGACTTTCTAACTTCTTGCGAGATCTCGCAAGAAGTTAGAAAGTCTCACAGAACTTTTTTTTCTCTGACAAACACGTGACGAAGGCTGAGAAGTGAATGGAGAAACGGAATGCAGCTAAAAGCAGGTTAGTAAAAAAACGCTTGGGTGAGGTGAGGACCTCTGGTGGAGGCGGGGGTGGCAACTTTACCCTGCACAGCTTCAGCAGGTGTTCGCCACCACGGACCCAGGCAATGTGTCGTGCAGCTCCAGCTGAATCTCCACATGAAGACTGCGTGAGGCTGCCTGCTACCTCCAAGGCTGCCACCAATCAGCTGGAGCTGCACGCTTTGATCCTGGGCTCTCAGTAAGACCCAGGCAATGTGCAGTTCCAGCTGACTTTCCCACAAGCCTGTGTGGCACTGCTGCCACTTCACCTCATCCACTTTTACACTTTTTAAACATTTTTTTACAGTGCTGTTCAACCCGTCCTATGCCTACCACCTGCCATGTGCCAATGTACCACTAGTGGTATGCATACCACTGGTTGAAAAGCCCTGGGCTAGATGACCTCCAAGGTCCCTTACAACAACAACAACTTCTTCTTCTTCTTCTTCTTCTTCTTCTTCTTCTTCTTCTTCTTCTTCTTCTTCTTCTTCTTCTTCTTCTTCTTCTTCTTCTTCTTCTTCTTCTTCTTCTTCTCCTTCTCCTTCTCCTCCTCCTCCTCCTCCTCCTCCTCCTCCTCCTCCTCCTCCTTCTCCTCCTCCTCCTCCTCCTCCTCCTCCTCCTCCTCCTCCTCCTCCTCCTCCTCCTCCTCCTCCTCCTCCTCCTCCTCCTCCTCCTCCTTCTTCTTCTTCTTCTTCTTCTTCTTCTTCTTCTTCTTCTTCTTCTTCTTCTTCTTCTTCTCCTTTATTTAAAAATAGCCATCACTCATTATGGTCCCAGTGACAGCAGTGCAAAGCCCCATTTCCTTATTTTTTCCTCCAGTTTGATGCTTCCAAGATGATTGACGTTTGTCAAAAAAGTAAGAGTAGTCAAGTCATATTAAAAATGAATCTTTAGCTACTGTTTTAATATACATAGACATGCTATTATTTCAACCTTAAACAGCCCAAAAAATACACTCTCCCATTTTTGGAAGCCTACCTAAAGGGCATTTAATGGCAATGATTTTGTGTCTGTTAAGGAAATAGAGCAGTTCAATAGGTACAGACTCTGAGTAGTCTTCACCTTCTTCTCTTCTAGAAACATTCCTCTAGATCTATTGATAACATACAAATTATTTCAAGCAGGAGTGCATATTTTCTCATTTTCCCCAAAGCTTCCTGTTGTGATGTTCTATTAATAATATTAATAATAAATGTGAATAACTGTAATGTTTGAATGGGAATATAGGCAGGGTGCTAGAAATTCTTTAGGGTTTTTTTGCTGAAGAAAAGAGAAAAATAAACTTGTGATTTATGGATTTGTCAGTTAGAAAGGGTAGCTTTCCCCTCCCTCTTCCCTTCTCTTCCTTCCCTTTTTTCTATTTTTTCCTATACTTTTTCACCATGCACTATTTTTCTTTATTTCTTTTCAATATTTGAATGGTTTTATTAAAATGTCTTTCATAAAAATATATATTTAAAATTGAAATATAGCTGGGTGGAGAAGAGTTAAGCAATTTCCCCTTCCCCCCGTTTTTTCCCCTTCACTCTCTGCCTCTTATTGTAACTTCACTGAATTGTAAAGGCTGCTAGAATTGAATTTGACTTGATCAAAAATGAATGAAATTTCTATTCAAATGCACATCAACATTTGTTACAATGGTGAATATCTTTTAATCCCAGCAGAAGGATCTCTACACAAAAGAAGATCATTGGTGCAGAAAATAATGTTACTTGTCTCATAATATCTGATTGATGTGTTTATGTGTGCTGTAAAAATAATTCTGTTCTAATATAGCTTGTTGGGCTAGATATGTGTTTGTTTCTTTGTGATGTAAATTCATGTTGACCTAACACTCATCCAACATGGTATATGTAGTTTGTATCAAAACCATGCCCTTGGTGTCCTGTATGGGGCAGATGCATTACAGTGGGAGAGCATGAGCCCTGAAATTGAGGTCTTGACCACTTGTGTCCCTGACAGATACTCTGACATTGTTTGTAATTCCTGTGGTGTACTTCTCTTTTTTCCCTTCTGCTGCTTTCCAGTGAAGCTATTAGATTTTCCTCATCTCTAAATAAAACACAGTCCTTTCCTTTTTTTCCCCACTAGTTGAAAATCTCATAGTGATTGAAACCTGTCACTTCAATAGGTCTTGCAGTTGAGTTATTGATTCTTCTAAGACTTGGGCAGCATATATACAGGGCTATGGAATCCTGGATATTTGTTTGTTCCAGTGCTGTGGCATATCATTTCCCACTGCTGCTCAAGCGATTATCACCAACTGTACTTCTTTAAAGCTTTAAAAAGTTCCAAGTATACCAATGAGGCATGCAAAATAACAATAAGACTATATTAATTAATATTTAAATATTTAATTGGGATTGATAAGGTAACACCACAAGCTGTTGGTCTTGCACCCATCCTGTGTAATTTCTATATTGTATATTAAAGTAGTTCAGAATTTCGAGGGCAATGCAGATAATCCTCGGTTTACGAACATATTTGTGCAAGTTAAGTGATTACGGTCGGTTAAGCTGAACATTACATGATTTGACTTAATTTTACAATTTTGTCACTATTGTTCTAACTTCATCCATCTAATGGAACCGGATTGTCACAGGGACAATCTCTTTCAGGTTACATCAGCCTATCCCATTAGATGTTGCAGAGATGACATGGTGCAAAAACCATTGGTGAGGTATCTACATTTGATGGGGCACAGGAGATGTACTTCTCTCCTGTGGCACCCACCTTATGAAACATCCTTCCCCATGAAATTAGTTTAACTCCATATCCTATCTAATTGGTCTAGTAGTTAAGGCACCAGGCTAGAAAGCAGGAGTCTGTGATTTCAAGTCCCGACTTAGCCATGAAAGCCAGCTGTGTAACCTTGGGCCAGTTATTCTCTCCAAGTCCAACTCTCACTTCACAGGGTTATTGTTGTAAGGGAAATAGGAGGAAGAAGGTGTGCTGGTTATGTTCATCATTTGTAAAAATAAAGGTAGGGTACAAAGAAATAAAAATAAAGTAAAATTTACATAAGGCCTTTAAGACTTGTTTATGTTTCCAGGTCTGGGCCTACCAGGGCAGTGGAGATTTGTCCCGGTGGCTCCATTGTTAAGGGGGCCATTTTTATCCTCCCTTCTTCCAGGTTTAGTATATTTGTTTTTATGTTAGTCAATATTGTGCAATTTAGATTTTATTTGTTTTTACTGGCTGTTTTATTTATTGTTGTGTACTACTCAGAAGAGAAAGATGGATGGCTATACAAATTTGATTAACAAATGAATAAGTAAACTATGAATGGTTGCTAAAGAGGATGATAATTAAGTGAGAACTACCTATATTCTTTTGACTGACAGTAAATGTGTAACTTTGCACGTAAAAATGCAAGTAGAAAAATAGGGACCACTACGGTGGGAAGGTAACAGCGTTCCGTGCGCCTTTGGCGTCTAGTCATGCCGGCCACATGACCACGGAGATGTCCTCGGACAAGCGCTGGCTCTTCGGCTATGAAACGGAGATGAGCACCGGCCCCTAGAGTCGGAAACGACTAGCACACATGTGCGGGGGAACCTTTACCTTTACCTTTAAATGTGTAACTTAATGTAAAACATACATATATATATTTTCCACACATGTATATCAAGCAATACTTTTCAATGATAAAGGTATGGACCAAATAAACTGTGCCCATTCACTCAAATACAAGTGGAACTTTGCCTGTGAATAAAACAAATTGTATATTCTAATGTATTCAGCTTTCTCTGTCTAGAAAGCAATTTAGTAGCTCCTCACTTGAGAAGATTTTTCAGGGGGAAGTTTTATTGCTGCCATTTTGATTTTGGCCGTTTACTTCAGTTGCAAATCACCACTGTTTGTGTTTAGGAAGTATTGATTAAGAGATAATTCCACACTAACACAATTTTAAAGGTCATATGAAGGTTTATGAAATTTCACTAGCAAACAGTGTTATTAAGAATTAGCTCTTTTCCTGACTTACTAAATAATACTTACTAAATAATAATGTCAGCCCGAATAGTTTGAGTAGTTTGGTGAAAATTCTTCCTTTTGATAGGTGGGATAACATGTCCTTCATGAAGTGTAGGGGGTACAGTTTACTTTCACTGATTGCATTCAGGATGCGGTAATCCACACACAAGCGCAAAGTGCCATCCTTCTTCTCTCTAAAGAGGACTGGGACGGCTACTTTGAGCTTGGCAGGTTCAAAAAATCCCCTTTCTAGGTTTTTGTTTATGAATCTTTCCATCTCCTCCTTCTCTTTAGGGCTCATGGAGTACAATCTGGGCTTTGGGAGTTTTGCCCTGGGTTTGATTTCTATGGCACAGTGTGTAGGTTGGTGAGGAGGGAGCTGATCCACCCATTCCTCACTGAAAACGTCAGCAAGGTCTCGGTATTCCTCCGGTATTTTGGGTAACCCCTTTTCCTTTCCTACTGATGCTTTCTCCACTCCTGGGCTTGGAACAGCTCCTTGGGGTGTTGAGTTCGCACAATCCCCTTTTGGGAATTTGAGCTCTCCTGTCCTCCAATTTACCCAGGGGTTCCACCTTTTTAACCATTCCAAGCCTAGGATCACTGGGCATTGCATGCCTGGGGTTACTACAAATGTTTCCTCTTTGTCTCCCAGAGATAGGTGGACTGGTAAAATGGCTAGGGTAGCTGGCACCCCCCCCCCTGCTATGGACCCATCCAACTGGCCAAATGAGATCAGCTGTTTCAGCCTTCTCACTGGGATGCCCAAGTTCCCCACTAGCGTTGGGCTAATGAGGCAGTGGGTGTAGTCAGAGTCTATTAAGGCTTTCACTTTGACAGCTTCAGGTATGGAGGGGGCTCTTATATATGAGGATGGGTGTGATGGGTTGACTTACCAGGGGTTCACCCTCTGAGTTGTCGTCCGAGGAATCCGCCACCCCTGTGGTGTAGGCTGGAGATATCTGCCCATGCTTGGCAGAGGGTGAGGACTCTACAGCCTCTGTTGCCTTCATGGCGGGTTCTCGTGGCTTGGCTGGGGACTTCCCTGACTTCTCTGCCAGTGATTGATCTGGGTTGTGTTGAAGGGCTTTCGAGCAGCACTTTTCATTTGAAACTGTTGACCTCTTGGCCGTGGCCAGTGGTTTTGCTGGTTCGTGTGATGGTTCAGGGGGTGAGTGGCCCTACGGTCTCCCTCGGCAGAGCCTCTTCAATAGGTCGATCTCTGCTTCCTCTGCCAGGATGTACCATTCATCTAGTTGGCGTGGGTCCCCTTGGGGCAGGCAAGCATCGTACAGGTCATAGTTTAGGCCATCTTTGAAATGGATAAGGAGGATGTCTTCTGGCCAGTTCAGCTTGCTGGCGATGGCCTGGAATTCTTGCATATATTCGGCTACCGGGCATCTCCCTTGCTTCACTGTTTTGACCTTCTCACAGACTTTCTGGTTAGCCAGGGGGTCCTTGAATCACCTTCTCAATGAGGACATGAAGTGGTTGAAGATGTGGAGCTCTGAGGCATGCAGATTCACCATCCAATCTGCGGCTGCCCCATCCAGAGCAGATTGCATGATATGGATACGGGCTTCATCACTGGGGATGTCTCATCCATATTCTTCCATGTAGCTGAGGACTTGGGTTAGGGAGAACCCCAAGCATTGCAACTCTCCCCTGAATTTTGCGTCCAACGGCAGGAATTTTTGGATGGATCGGTATCTTTGCCGCTGACGGTGATGTCTCCCATCCTGATCGGCCGCTGTGGGTCAGCAGGGAGTGGGGAATGCTGAAGCAGTAGTTGCTATCTCGACTGTTTCGGTGGACATCCCTGGGACTTCAGCTTCTGATTCCCCTTCAGTGTCTCTCTGGCTACAGCCCAAGGTAGTGGTGCAGCCGCAGGGTTCAGGTTTCTCATCCCCAAGAAAGCCGAGGGTTTTTTCATCAGGTCAATAGCTTTCTCTAGCATCCAAGTTGAGTGTTGCATGCAATCCCCTTCCTCTTTGCTAAGGTGAAGGGATTTCTCTATTTCTTGCTTCCATCCGGGTTGGTGGCTGCCTCATCTCAGGGTAACCTTTCTTTATCTCCCACTTGTCTTTCTTTCCTATGCCCATTGACCACCGAGGTTTGTAGCTCATTCCCACCTTCTTCTCAGGAGTAGGACGTCTTGGATCCCAACAGCTGGCAGGGTTCTTGCTGGAGTGAGGGTTCCCTTTTTGTGGTGGGTTCTTCCTTCCCTGCCTCATTGTCTGACACTGTTGGTCTTGCAAAGTCCCCCGGTGAGGGTCTTCCTTCCAGGTTGACTATTACTGCAGATCCTGTCTAATGTCAGGACCCACTTCAATTCCACATCTTAAGAAAGCAGAACTCTTGGAAGCGAGTTCTTTCAACAGGAACTTTTATTAAGAGTAGTTGATAGCAGGCATAATAGACAGGATCTGAGATTTCCCATGCAGAACTATTGGTTAAGGTATCCCCAAGCAAGACCCCACCCCATAGTCCATCCAGCCAGTGTGGGACAACCAATCCCCAGGTGTTAGGTCCATCATGGGAAAAGGGGAGATAACATTGGTCCATCTCCAGATCACACAGCGATGGATGATGGCTGTTCACACCTTCCTCTGGGATTGTAGAAACAAACCAGGCGCGGAGGTTGCATTCTTTATTCTTTCCCTTGTTCTAGCTGACAGTTTAGGAAGATAGGTTTGGAGAGAGATATAGTGTAGGGCAGCAAGATGTTACATTGTAGTGGATAGAGGAAGCAAAGGGAATAAATGAAAGCAAAAGGTTACATTGTAGTGGATAGAGGAAGCAGAGGCAGTAAACCTGCGGGCACATCCCCCTTGGGAGTATGGCAGAACCCAGGGAAAGGTGATATTTGCTTTTGGGTTAGAGGGGATAGATAGAAATGAAATAGGAATGTGTTCTGACTCTAAGAATAGCAACAACAGTTGTGAATAAGGCACAAATAAAGAGATCATTAAATCATAGACGCACAGTTTGAGGCAGAGATATGGGCTGTATCAGGTCCAATAAAACATACAGAAAGCATGTGATTTGGCCAAAGAGAAAGTGATGTGGTGAAAGCAGAAAATGATCCCCTGTGGTATTAAAACCCCTCTCCCTTTTCTTGTTTTTTTATTATTTTAATTCCATTTATATCCCGCCCTTCTCCGAAGACTCAGGGTGGCTTACAAGCTTAGCAGTAGCCTTCATTCTATGTATATGCCTGCTTATTAGGGCTTTCACACAAACCCCAAGCGGCATTATTACAAAGTCAGCTTATTGCCCCCAACAATCTGGGTCCTCATTTTACCTACCTCGGAAGGATGGAAGGCTGAGTCAACCTTGAGCCTGGTGGGATGCGAACCTGCACTAATTGCAGGCAGCTGGTGTTACTTAAGGAGGCATTAGCCCACTGCTCCACCAAGGCTCTTTTGACCTTTTGTTACTGCTGTTGACTGATTTCCCTTTCCTTCTATCCCCCATTCTGTCTCATCCAGTATTAAAGCTGTTAGTTGTTTAATTTTATTTATTTTCTATAAGAAGCTGAGGAGTATGGTGTGTTTTGGAGAAAGCTACAAGATGGGCAGTACAATAGCTAATGTACTAGTGACTATATTTGGAACCTTTCTTCCAGTACACAAAGTTCATGGGTCAAACTGTCGCTAAATGTCAGAAATGGTTGAAGGGTGAAGAATTATTATGAAAAGGTAACAATGCTATAGAATAAATAGTATGCAGAAAATGATAGAACGTTATGTAACTTGAGGAAACAAGCTATTTCAAAGCAGTCTTTGTCTTTACACCCACTGTTTACTAGAGATCCCAAAGGTGCTTTTTAAGGAGGCAATTGAACTTCCTTTTTTCTCTTTGAAGACATTTCACTTCTCATGCAAGAAGCTTCTTGGATGAGAAGCAAAATGTCTTCAAAGAGAAAAAAGAAAATCCAGTTGCCACCTGAAAAGGCACCTTTGGGACAACGATGTCATGGATGACTGAGAATCTCCATAGACTTTGCTTTAGTTTTCTTATTACTGAAGGTAATCAGGCCATTCTCTTTTTTTATAGCTAATACTGTAGAGGTTCCCAAGATGTTTCATTTGTACAAGACCACCCAGTCACTCAGAGCTGAGTAGTGTTTCCAAACAGAACAGCAAAGGTTCTTCTTTTTCTCTACTAGAGGTTGCTTGACATTCTGCAAACAGGAGAGGCATGAATAATTTCTTTGGAAGGCTTGCTTGAATGTTTAAGGGACAGCAGGAAATGGTGCAACCGTAACTGTTCCATCTGAATAGCCTGATTCAGAGACTCTTGAATGGCAGCCAGTCATTCATGGATTTGGTAAAAAGAACTATAAGGGTATGTATGGAAGCTCTAGAAGATGAAGAACAAAACTTGCGAAGGGGGCTTTCTTCTTAAAGCTTTTGGCTGCCATCCACAAGTAATACACATGTAAATTTAAGCCTCCCTTTATGCAAAAATCATCATCTGACTGAGTCAATAAAATTATCCCATGCAATTGCATTTCAGTGAGGTCTTCATATCTTGCTCCAGTAAGGATACAATTCACAAAATATAACAATTGCCCGTGGAAATAAGTGTTTCTAATTCCTTGTTTTAAATTTGTTGCATCTCTTTGTCCTTTCTACCCCTTCATTTCCTGTGTTTGCAAAACAACTTTTGTACCTGGAGAAATAAAAAAAGAGAAAAGAAAAAAGAAGAAGCCATTGGGTAATTGGCAGGGATTTGCCACATAAATAGAAATAAATATAATGATAAACAAGGACGTTTGTAGCGTGGTCTGAACATTTCATCTTCATGTGCCTCCATCTACACAACGAACAAGTACTGCTTTCAGTCTAGGGTTGATTCTCTAGATATCAGATCATAATTATTTGTTGTTGCTACTTTCTTTTTAAAAAACCCTGGCAAATGTTCAGTCCAACCAACAAAGGAACAAAACTCAGGCAGAGATATAAACAGCATCCTTCAACATAAATATACTTATTGGAAAACAGGTTCTGCAGAAATCAGTTGGAGAGTCAAGTGTCAATCAGTAAATGTATTTTGAATGATATTTTTTTAAAAAAATAAGATAAAACATTTACCAAAGTGGCTAAACATTAATAAAATAAAATAAATAAAATGTACAAAAATCAGTATAGTCAAATAAATCAGTTAACAGTTAGCAAACTTTCCTTTGAGATGTCTTTTTCACTTGTAGAAGCAATGGGGACATCTCTATATACATGTATGTATTCTTTTCACCTTCCCATAAATTATTCTTATGGGGAACATTCTTGTCTGCTATGGAAAAGGAAAATGTAAAACAATAAAAAATCAGAGGGATCCATTTTGGAGCAAGTTTCTATATGACATCTCATTCACTGAAAGCAGCAAATGGTCAATAGTGAACGGATCCTTAACACTGATATGGAGAAAAAAACCTGATGTAAACTATGGTTTAAATCTGGGATCTTCCAATTGTTTTGGATTGAGGCACTTATATTACTTCAACATCTATTGTCAAACATGGTCCACACAGAAATTTTTTTACCTTTCTTGCCTTGGCTTGACCTGACGTTTTCCTAAGTGGTTAGAAGGAGGCATAAGAGTATCTTTTCCCTAGCTTCATAAAGGTAAAATGCAGATTCAGGAATTATCAATCCATCAAACTATAATTCCCTGGGAACATGATAACCAGGACCATTTTAAGTCAGAACATGAAGTCATGTATCCATTTAAAAAACAATGCATTTGTCAAAACAAGTGTTCTTACGCTAATTTTCTGCTCACTCCCTAAATTTGGGTTGCTGTTTTTTAATAGTAAATGACTTTTTGAGTAGATGGTGGGAATGCTATAGAGATAGTATTTCAAGATAGCATTTGATGAATTATTTCATGGCATTTTGATTAACAAGCTGATCAGCATGACATTTAAATAATATATATCTGGCTTAATGATGGTAGTAAACTGGAAGGAGATATTAGGAGGGTGCCATTAGGTTCAGTTCTAAGTCCCATATCTTTCAAAATTTTATTAACAGTTTGGATATGATGCTTGTAAAATTGGCAGATGTCACAAAATTGGAAAGGCTAACTAATATCCTAGAAAATAAAAAAAAGAACATTCAAAATCATCTTGATCATTTAGAAACATGGGCTAAAAATAACAGAATGAAATTTAACAGAGATAATTTGTAAAATCCTTTTTCATTTA
>NW_027673374.1:0-10000 GCF_964194415.1 Vipera berus
AATGCCAAATCATTTTTTTATTATTGTTGTTTGTGTCCATATAGAATGTTTACCTTTCCAGTCAGTATAAATGTAATAAGAAAATGTTATACAGGGTCTCCAGAAGGACACTTGCTGCCAATTTTATTGGCTTTTTGACACTGGGCTGGGATCAGCTACTAATCTGATGGGATCTATGGTTTCTTTCCATCTATAGCAATAGCACTTAGACTTATATACCACTTTACAGCCCTCTCTAACTGTTTTACACAGTCATCATTCAAGGTGCTGGTTATTACCTATAAAGCCCTACATGGCCTGGGTCCGGGTTATTTGAGGGAACACCTGCTGCCGGCATCAAACGCCCTTCGCCCAGTGCGCTCCCACAGGGAGGGTCTGCTCAGGGTTCTGCCGGTGAGAGATTGCCAGCGGGTGACACCCAGGGATAGGGCCTTCTCGGTGGGAGCGCCTGCCCTTTGGAACCAGCTGCCGGTGGAGCTGAGAACTGCCCCCGACCTCCGATCATTCCGCCGGGGCCTGAAGACCTGGCTCTTTGAGCTCTCGGGCCCAGGCTGAGGAGAAATTTTAATTGGGGTTTTTAAGTGTACAGGGTCAATTTAATGTTTTTTAATCTGGTTTTTAACTTTTGTATGTTGGCTTTTTAATTCCCTGTAAACCGCCCTGAGTCCTCAGGGAAAGGGTGGTATATAAATGCAACTAAATAAAATAAATAAAATCATGTTGGCCCCAACAATCTGGGTCCTCATTTAACTGACCTCAGAAGGATGGATAGCTGAGTAAAGCTTGAACCGGTCAAGATCGAACTCCTGGCAGTGAGCAGAGTTTAGCCTGCAATACTGCAGTTAGTGAAACTCAACATTAAGAAAACCAAGATCATGGCATCTGGCCCTCTCAATTTCTGGCAAATAGATGGGAAAGAAATGGAGGTAGTGACAGATTTTATTTTCCTGGGCTCCAAGATCATCGGAGATGAGGACTGCAGCCAACTTGCTCCTGGGGAGGAAAGCCATGGCAAATCTAGACAGCATACTAAAAAGCAGAGACATCACCCTGTCAACAAAAGTGCGTATAGTCAAGGCTATGGTCTTCCCAGTTGCAATGTATGGCTGTGAAAGTTGGACCATAAGAAAGGCTGAGCGCCAAAGAATTGAGGCCTTTGAACTATGGTGCTGGAGAAGACTCCTGCGAGTCCCTTGGACTGCAAGGCGATCAAACTGGTCAGTCCTAGAGGAGATCAACCCTCACTGCTCTTTAGAAGGACAGATCCTGAAGTTGAAACTCAAATACTTTGGCCACCTAATGAGAAGGAAGGACTCACTGGAGAAGAGCCTAATGCTGGGAAAGATTGAGGTCAAGAGAAGAAGGGGACGACAGAGAAAGAGGTGGCTGGATGGAGTCACTGAAGCAGTAGGTGTGAGCTTAAAGGGATTCCAGAAGATGGTAGAGGACAGGAAGGCCTGGAGGAACATTGTCCATGGGGTCACGATGGGTTGGACATGACTTCGCAACTAACAACAACAACAACTGCAGTTAGAATGCAATACTGCAATAATGTATTCTAACCAGTGCACTACCATGTCTGTTCTGTGGTTCAGAGTTATTCATTGCTAATGGCTTATTTGTAGATGTTTGATAGAAGGTTCAAAACTACAGCATTGAGCATCTGTAATAGCTAATTACCAGTACAATAAAGTAATTAATTCTTTTGTGTGTAGATAAATACAGTCTAAGAATATTAGGAAGACAACGCTGATGAATACACAGCACAGTTAACAAGTAATGATAGGAAGAAAATTTATTTGTTGTACATATTAATACATTCATGTGAATAATCCACATTTGAATTTCCTGGACTGAACTTTCCATACTGCATGATGTAATTCCAAGATTTTTTTTTTAAAAAATGTGTGATTTGAGGAACATGATTGCATGAAATATTACATTGACAAAGCAGAATGGGGAAAAAATGTGCAAGAGAAAAATAAGAGAGAAACATGGAGATCTAAATCGTTCAACGGAGATAGGTGAAATGGAGGAACCGATGGAATGCATATAGTTGATCATTCATTCGTTCGTTCCTTCATTCATATACTTAACATATATGCTGCCCATTATGAACCGAAAATGTATAAATGCTTCAACATTTGGCAGTCAGACTTTTTGGAATCATCAAATTTATGCTGAAAAAAGCATGAATATCATAAAATGGAAAACCAAGCAGAGATATGTCGATCTGTGCATTTTGATATAGGAAAGACTGTCACCTCTTATGTCTGGCTCAAAAGAAATAGTTTCTTACCGATAAAAAGGAGCAGTGTAATAGACTTCTATCAAATGTCTTAAGAGTCACAGAAGATTCAGTGTTAATGGCCACTGTGTCATCATCAGCTAACTAATTAATTCCCCTTCACTCCATCCTCCATGCCAACCTTATCCTTTACATGTACATTGAATATTTATATGTGTATCAGTCTTGCTGCCAATTTCAACCATTTAGAGGCCATATTTCCACTCAAATAGCATTGCAGCTCCAGCAACATCATTTTCTGTTTTCTACGATTCTCTGAATTATGACAACTATGTGAAGGACTCCGTGGAGATGCTTCACATGCCTGTCTAAAACTGCCACCCAATTTAAAATTTAATGTTAGCTGACTTTAATGCAAATGCCCTCTGGGGTGGGACACAAACCATGACAACCCATGCATAATTAAAAATGGAGAAAATTCTTACATCCAAAACCAGTGGTCCTATTTGCGGCTTCTAATTTATTTTCAACGAAGTTTAAATTATTGAATTAAGTTAAATGGCATTAAAATAAATTAAAGCTAATTGGGCTGAAAGGTCTATCAGATGCTGGCCACATAGAGGACAGTTATAAGAAGTAAGAGGACTTTTGCCAAACAGACATGTCACCCCAAGAGAAGGTGATGTGTGATTAAAGAGACTCAGAATTGTCCTAATTAAAGTTACTATTATGTCATGTGCTCTGAAGTACATAACAGTTAGTGTAAGTTGCATGAGAGAATTACTTGTTATCCTCAAAGGCTTGGCACAAATTTAACTTTTCTTTGTCTAGATTCACTCTTTGTATTAGCCACACCAGTTTTTTTTAGTTTTTTTTAAAAAAAAATATCAGCTATGGTATGTGGGGGAGGAAGAGAAGGAGGAGGAAGAGTGTTTGGCTCATTTAGAAAGTAGATGATGATTATCCATCAATATTATATAAAAATTCAGGCTTATCTTGGAGGTATAAGAGGGTAAAACTGGAGAAAATAAGAATACATAATTAATTAAATATAAAATTGATCTCATTACACTAATGGAATATGGTGTGGCAACCCCAAATCAAAAGCAAATCTATTCTCATTAAATATACATTGATTTATGACAATGAAAGGTGTGTGTGTGTGTGTGAAGTGAAGTAAGAAAAAATATATATAAAAGTTAATCGATTATTTGGTACATGCCAATGCAAACCCTAACCCTGTCAGACACTCCAGAAGCATTCCTAAACTTTTCTTATAAAAATAAATGACATTATAATATTAGATTAAATTACAACAAGACCTAACGGCAAAGTTTCTTTCAAGTCAAGCTCGACACCCTTTGGACAAATCCATGTTTATTTTTTTCCCTCCTTTTGTGGGGGAGTTGGGATACAATGTCTTTTGCTTCAGCTTTCCATTAGAGGGAATTTCTACAAAATTATTCTACAAAATTATAGACTTTTGGAAGTCTAATTGGAAGAGTGAGTCCCAGAGACAATCTACTTCCATATTGTTGCCAGGAAAGCTTTAGGAGTCTGTGGATCCTCAGCTGTCAAACTCACATCAAGAGAAGTTGATGAACCTACCCAATTGTATTTGGGGGGGGAAGTTAAATGCATCTGAACATCTTCATGAAAGATTTGGATGAGGGGATAGATGGGGAACTCATCAAATTTGCAGACAACACCAAGCTGGCAGGAATAGCCAATACTCCAGAAGACAGGCTTAAGATACAGGAGGATCTGGATAGACTTGAACACTGCGCACTATCTAACAAAATGAAATTCAATTGTGAAAAAGTAAGGTTCTACATTTAGGCAGAAAAAATCAAATGCACAGGTATAGTATAGGTGGTACCTTGTTCAATAGTAGTAACTGTGAGAGAGATCTTGGAGTCCTAGTGGACAATCACTTCAATATGAGCCAGCAGTGTGCTGCAGCTGCCAAAAAAGCCAACGCAGTGCTAGGCTGCATTAACAGAGGGATAGAATCAAGATCACGTGAAGTAGTAATACCACTTTACAAGGCCTTGGTAAGGCCACACCTGGAATACTGCATCCAGTTTTGGTCACCACGATGTAAAAAAGATGTCGAGACTCTAGAAAGAGTACAGACAAGAGCAACAAAGATGATTGGGGGACTGGAGGCTAAAACATATAGGAAACGGTTGCTGGAATTGGGTATGTGTAGTTTAATGAGGAGAAGGGTGAGGGGTGACATGATAGCAGTGTTCCAATATCTCAGGGGCTGCCACAAAAAAGAGGGAGTCAAGCTATTCTCCAAAGCACCTGAAAGCAGGACAAGAAGCAATGGATGGAAAAAAGTCAAGGAGAGAAGCAAACTAGAACTAAGGAGAAACTTCCTGACAGTTAGAACAATTAACCAGTGGAACAACCTGCCTCCAGAAGTTGTGAATGCTCCAACACTGAAAGTTTTTAAGAAGAGACCGGACATCCATTTGTCTGAAATGGTATAGGGTTTCCTGCCTGAGCAGGGGGTTGGACTAGATGACCTCCAAGGTCCCTTCCAACTTATTATTATTATAACAATTGTTGACCTGGACTTAGAGGACAGTAGCAATTGTGAATATGTGCAGATGGTCCCGCTATCTCTGGCCCCTTGCAGAACCATGAATGCAAGGTCATAACAGGAGAGCAAAGGAAGCACCCAATATACTAACCCATCCGGGAACCAATTGGTGTCTTGGGGAAACACCCAAAAGGGAATATTTTTAGCTACTTCTGCTTTCTTCCTTCTTACCCACAGTGTGCCAGCCTTAAAGGGCGAAGTCTTTATCTTATGTGTGTCAGCTTTGCTGGGTGAATTGCTTATGCAATCAAAGAAGGTATACAAATAAGTCTTTTCTGATATTTGGGGCTTTTAGAGAAGCCCGTCTTTGTTCAGCTGAATAAAAACGTAAAGCTTGAAGGCAACTTCTGGTTTCCCGTATTTTTTTTTTAAAATCAAGCAAAACCTCAGAACCTGCGCAGCACAATGAAGCCACGTTCTGCCTGGTTTTCCCAAAGTATGACCAAGAAAACTGTATTTTCTTACTTTTTTAAAAAAAAACAAGAAATCCAAGTTGTGGGTTGACTGGCTCATACACTATTCAGTATGAAAACGCCAAGCTTTGTTTGAAGGGTGTTCTTTTAAACCGAGCTGCACTGATCTATAACATGTCATTCTATAACTCACCTCTGAGGAAACAAACCAGACGGAGAAAATATGATTTTTCATCTCCTTCTCATTTCTTCTCTTTCGGACACCAGCTTCTATAAAATTCTGTTTGTTTGTTTTTCTGGTTTGAGGTTGTTGTTTTTTCCTCCCCTCCCGGGTTTAATATTAACTTTCCCCAGACAAATGATTCCAGGAGGGGGGAAAAAGAGTATCATTTCTGAAATTACACTGAATTATTTAATTGTGCGGACAGGGAGTTGTTAGTATTACTCAAAGGAAGATCACGTTTCCACATAGACTCCATTGTTCTTTCCCTAGCATGAACAGAATCAATTATCAAACTTATAAAGCAGGAGGTTAGGGTTGCATGGACTTGAAATCATGATGAAGGCAATGACCTGATTATATAATAAAATAATTCTCTCCTTCAACTTTCTGTCCTTTTTTTTATAGCTCAAACCCGCCTGAGTCTGCCAGCCAAAGACAAAGCCCTGATTAAAATTGTATTTTCCAAATTTGATCTTCTGAGAATATTAAAACAATCTAGTTTCTAGCTATCCGTGGTTCTTACACTTTCCAAACAGGAAGAGCTTTACTTTCTCTGGAAAGAGGAAGATAAGGAAGGGTTGTGAACTATTTTCAGTTGTCACAACTATTTAGTTATGAGCCAGAACGAAAGAGCCAGCAATACTGATTTAATCCATGCATTTGGTTTTGAACTAGTCCCTACCACTCCTATGCATTCTAGGATGCAGGAAAAGAAACTAGAAGTGAGGAGATAAAGCGCAAAACAGGATGCAAGGGCAAAGGGGCATGTAATGCGTTGTAATCATAACTGGGGTAAACGTGGAGTCTCCATCCTTTGTCATGGAGCAAGCTTGTCAGTAAATAGTGTATTCTACAGATAGAATCAAGGCTATGGTCTTCCCAGTTGCAATGTATGGCAGTGAAAGTTGGACCATAAGAAAGGCTGAGCGCCAAAGAATTGAGGCCTTTGAACTGTGGTGCTGGAGAAGACTCCTGCGAGTCCCTTGGACCGCAAGGCGATCAAACCGGTCAGTCCTAGAGGAGATCAATCCTGACTGCTCTTTAGAAGGCCAGATCCTGAAGCTAAAACTCAAGTACTTTGGCCACCTAATGAGAAGGAAGGACTCACTGGAGAAGAGCCTAATGCTGGGAAAGATCGAGGGCAATAGAAGAAGGGGACGACAGAGAATGAGGTGGCTGGATGGAGTCACTGAAGCAGTAGGCGTGAGCTTAAATGGACTCCAGAAGATGGTAGAGGACAGGAAGGCCTGGAGGAATGTTGTCCATAGGGTCGCGATGGGTCGGACACGACTTCGCAGCTAACAACAACAGATAGAATCTAAGGGACGCGGTGGCTCAGTGGGTTAGAACGCTGAGCTTGTCGATCAGAAGGTCGGCAGTTTGGCAGATCGAATCCCAAGTGCCACATAACAGAGTGAGCGCCTGTTACTCATCCCAGCTTCTGCCAACCTAGCAGTTCAAAAGCACGTAAAAATGCAAGTAGAAAAATAGGGACCACTACAGTGGGAAGGTAACAGCGTTCTGTGCACCTTTGACATCTAGTCATGCCGGCCACATGACCACGGAGACGTCCTCGTACAAGCGCTGGCTCTTCGGCTTTGAAATGGAGATGAGCACCGGCCCCTAGAGTTGGAAATGACTAGCATGCATGTGCAGGGGAACCTTTGCCTTTTTTACAGATAGAATATTTGTAGCTCAGGGCTGAACTGTTGGGTCCTTGGTGCTCTCTGAGCTTGGTTGTGTGGGAAGAATCCAAAGAAAGAAATATTTGGGGGAATATTAAAAAAGGCAGAATATATTTCCCCAAAGGAGTAATAGAGAAGATCTTTAAAAAAACAGAAAACAGCCCCCAGAAGTCAGCCCCATCCCCTCTCCCCCAAGCAGAAACTAGGCAGAGGCCAGCTTTTAGAAATGCAGTTGTAATAATCCATTCAGGAAGGTTGGAGCCAGGAAGCTATTAGGAAGACAAAGACACCTAAAATCTACATACCCCCACCCAAATTCTAAGGTCAGGAGACATAATAGGATTAACCCACCAATACCAAAATGGCACACTCAGACTCAGGTCAAAGTACATGACACAGGAAATACAAAGCCTCAAACAGGAACAAGAACCCACCTCAAAAGCCCCAGAAGATATAAAAACCCACCACTCCCTGCTACATGTGGTCAGTTTTTTCCAGAGCCAATTTTCTGTCTGGCTCTCCTCTTCAATAAACTACAACCTTCTTTCTAAAGCAGTCTCCATTTTGATTATTCCTGGCTTGGACTGGATCCTGGTGAAGATTTTTTTCCCCTCAACCGTTATTTTTGCCCAGCAATGATGATGTTACTTAGTTGAGTAATGAAACATCTGCAAGAAAGCAACGAAGCTCAGAGAGCACCAAGGACCTCCTAACGCATTCTTTTCATTCCTTCAGGCATGGATCCTCTAGGGACAAATATCCTTTACTTACAAACTGCCTTCACTTACTTACCTGAAATATTTATATTTTATGGGTTATAAAAATACACAAAAAAGAAAAGGGAAACAATACACCAATAAAATGTAAAATTCTTCATAAGTGCCAATAACTTAACGGTGTCCCTTTAGCTAGTTTGTGAAAGGCCATTATTTTCTGGAGAAAGAGTATTCAAAAAAGGGGGACCCTCATCAAGAATCCAGTCATGCACAAGGTACCACTTAAGACGGGATGGCCCACAACAACAGGGTGTCTTTTGATAACTGGACCAAACAGGCAGTTTCGGTCCTGGGAAGGTGTTATCTGAAATGTCCTGGAATTCTACCATTCATGTCTTTAAAGGTAACGACCAGGATTGTGCATAGGGCCCAGCATCTTAACAATAATCATTGACTCCAACATTATCCCAAAGATGCTTTTTTCAAAAGGCAACTGGATTTTGTTTTTCCTTGAAGACATTTCACTTCTCATCCAAGAGGTATCCAAGAAGCTTCTTAGTTGAGAAGCAAAATGTCTTCAAGGAAAAACAAAGTCCACTTGCCTTTTGGGGGGGGGGAAAGGCACCTTTGGCACAACCATGACCTGAATGACTGAGAATCTTCAGAGACAGAATCCACGATTAGTGTTTTCCTAGCTAGGCAAAATTGCACCACTTACTGGATTTTGCACGAGTTAGAATTTCCAGATTGTCTCCAAAGTCAGAATAAGGAATATTAAAAGGTAAAGGTAAAGGTTCCCCCACACATGCGTGCTAGTAAATTCCGACTCTAGGGGCCGGTGCTCATCTCCGTTTCAAAGCCGAAGAGCCAGAGCGTCTCTGTGGTCATGTGGCCAGCATGACTAGACGCCAAAGGCGCACGGAGCGCTGTTACCTTCCCACCGGAGTGGTCCCTATTTTTCTACTTGCATTTTTATGTGCTTTCGAACTGCTAGGTTGGCAGAAGCTGGGACGAGGAACAGGCGCTCACTCTGTTATGCGGCACTCGGGATTCGATCCACCAAACTGCCGACCTTCTGATCGACAAGCTCAGCATCCTAACCCACTGAGCCACTGCGTCCCTTATAAGGAATATTACTACATGCTACATGCTGGGAACTAAAATTATTTGAATTGCTGGTTCAAGTCCCATTTTACAGGGATGTATTGATAGCATCCTTGTGAAACATTCTCCTGGCCAGCTGAATTCTTGTTCATTACTGCAAATGAAGGCAAATATATGTGTCCCAGGTTAATGTTGCAGGATCCAGTCTGCATTGGTCACTAGGACCAAAGCTTTCTTGTTCATTATCTTTGTTTTGAGGAGAGCTCAAAAGCGAGATTTAATACACCCAAATTACTGTGATCATTCATCAGTGTTGCTGGCAATTAATGGCTGCTTAAATCTTTCTTGATTATTTTTACCTGGAAGCAACATTGACTATAATAAAGCAGTAAGGCATTAGTGCCAATTGGCTTAATCATCATTTTCTGGAATGTTGGTTTTCCCCTCTCTTGGAAAACTATACATACTACTGTCATGTGTTATTTGTTTTGTTTTATTGGTCATAACAGTCTGTGACCATCAAGAACTGAACTGTTCAATTTTGCAAGGGAAAATGAGTTGCTTTGCTTTGTTCACACTATCAGCCATCCCCAAAAGAAAGTGAGGGTCAAAAGTGATTATGGCTCTCATAAAATAATGGGACATATACAGGGCTTTTTTTGTAAAAGAAAAAGGTGCCGGAAGTCACACATGTCATACAACCCGCCTTGCCTACCCTACAAGGTTCCATCCAAAAAAGGTGCTGGAACTCCATTCTGAGCGTTCTATGACAAAAAAAGCCCTGGACGTATATATTATACAGGGAGAAATAGGAAAATAATTTTAGTAAACTGATTATACGGTGCCGTGGAAAATCTCTTATTGGTTCTTAATCATGCTTTCCAAGCTCTACCTACTGAAAGCAATACATAAGGATGGTCTCGTCAGTTCTAGAAGTAAAAAGGGAACATCTTGTACAATACGGACCCCTCAGAATCCAGATCAACCAGAGACAGCTCCA
>NW_027673374.1:17500-26641 GCF_964194415.1 Vipera berus
ACCTGGTATGTGGAGTGAAAGTTTTCTAGCTCTTATTTCCATTGGCTTGAGAGAGTCCAAAACAGAGTCCTTGTATTGCCAAGGTATTGTAGCATGAATCATGGAAACTCCCCCCACCCCAGATCATCAAGGTGGGTAGGTTAAGAAAAATCAGCCCCTTACAGATTTATCACCTGTAGCAGCCTTGGGGATGAAGGATTTTGTCAATATCTTGGGGAAAATAAGTGTCAGATACTTGATGTCCACTGCTCACCTTATTCTTTATGAAATTCCTGCAGTCAAAATAGCTGAGACTGTTTCTGCCCATTACAGGCTTTTTTTGAGAATGGACAAAAAAATATATTGCAGGTAAGACAAAACACACGAGTATCTCTTCTTGAAATGTAATAGTCTTGTTGGAATCGTACATTTTCAGGCTCAAGATTTAAAGAACTTTTACCAATATATATATTGGTAGAGCCTAATGCTGGGAAAGATTGAGGGCAATAGAAGAAGGGGACGACAGAGAATGAGGTGGCTGGATGGAGTCACTGAAGCAGTAGGCGTGAGCCTAGATGGACTCCAGAAGATGGTAGAGGACAGGAAGGCCTGGAGGAACATTGTCCATAGGGTCGCGATGGGTAGGACACGACTTCGCAACTAACAACAACAATATATTGGTAATATATATATATTTCTTTAGGGACCAGACCAGCTGTCGTACAAGGCAAGGCATGTTTCAACCTTGCCTTTAAATGTTTGCTATTACAACGTATTTGATGTATTTGAGATTTTCTAGTCTCACAAAACCCTGTAAAATGCAAGCACTTACTTCAGATTACTGTTAAAATCTTTTAAGCTTTTATTATCTTAATTCCTCTTGCATGATGCTGTTTTAATACTTGCTTAATCTTCCCATATTTTACAGTTTATTTTCTATGCTATACTGATACATTCTTAATAGTGGTTTTATTCTGTGCATTTAGACATTTTTTGTTTCACGCTATCATTTTATTTAAATTTTGGACTTCCTAGATGAGAGCATGTATATCTTTATGTCTATATTTATGCAATAACAACAACAACAACAACAACAACAATAACAACAACAACAACAACAACAATAATAATAATAATAATAATAATAATAATAATAATAATAATAATAATAATAATAATAAACATGGCAGTGCCTGGAGACAGCAGAATAGATGAGAAAGAACTGGAGAAGATAAAGTACAAAGATCTACAAATAGAAATAGAACGACTGTGGCAAAGGCAAGCAAGGCTAGTACCAATAGTAATAGGCGCCTTGGGTGCAATCCCAAAACAACTGGAGCACCACTTGAACACCATCAGTGGCATTGACAAATTCGCCATTAGTCAATTGCAAAAGACGGCCTTACTAGGAACTGCTTCCATCCTGCGACGAGATCTGTAATACCATCAAACATCCACATTTGCCTATCCCAGGTCCTTGGCAAGGACTCGATAGGTACACAAAAATGCCAAATCCAGTCTAAACATCTGGCTGACTGTGCGACGATCAATAATAATAATAATAATAATAATAATAATAATAATATTAATAATAATAATAATAATAATAATAATAATAACAACAACAACAACAACAACAATAATAACAATAACAATAACAATAACAATAACAATAACAATAACAATAACAATAACAATAACAATAACAATAACAATAACAATAACAATAATATTGGAAGGGACCTTGGAGGTCATCTAGTCCAAGTCCCTGCTCAGGCAGGAAAGCCTATACCATTTCAGACAAATGGCTGTCCAGTCTCTTCTTAAAAACTTCCAGTGTTAGAAGATTCACAGCTTCTGGAGGCAGGTTGTTCCACTGGTTAATTGTTCTAACTGTCAGGAAGTTTCTCCTTAGTTCCAGATTGCTTCTCTCTTTGGTTAGTTTCCATCCGTTGCTTCTTGTCCTGCCTTCAGGTGCTTTGGAGAATAGCTTGACTCCCTCTTCTTTGGGGCAGCCCCTGAGATATTGGAAGACTGCTATCATGTCCCCCCTCATCCTTCTCTTCATTAGACTAGACATACCCAATTCCAGCAACCATTCCTTGTATGTTTTAGCTTCCAGTGCCCTCATCATCTTTGTTGCTCTTCTCTGTAGTTTTTCTAGAGTCTTTCGTGTGTGTGTGTGTGTGTGTGTGTGTGTGTGTGTGTGTGCACAGTATGTATGTGAAAAGTGGTAAAGATTAAAAACTGCTGAATAAATAAAAATAGTGATGCAGAGTTTAAATGTAAAAATGTCTTTTTTTTAAAAAAAAAAAAAAGAAGGGAACATTAATTCATGCACGATTAATTATTTCTTGCTAAAATGCAATATATGTATGAAATGCAATATATGTATAAAAGAAAAAATAAATAAAAGAATATTGCAGAGAAAAAAGTAAATTAAAAGGACTGACCACTATATATCATAAAATGATTTATAATAATTTGGGTTAAACATTTAAAATTTCTATTAGTCCTTTAAAAAATTAACGAGGTGTAGGAAGAGTTATTATTGTTTTAGTGTCAGAATCGCCTTCCTGTCTTGCACAGCCAACACAGTGTTCTGATTTCTTTCAGACTACTTTCTTATAAACTGTCTATTTGTTTACAGGCATAATAATAATTCCGTGCATCTAAATGGCCTGGGAAAGTAAATCTCCCTCTTAATGAGGTAGCATGCATATATCAAACCATTATACTGTACAGATAATGAACGTATACAATTGGATGACTACATACATTGTTCTGAATTGTATCGGCAGAAAGATTAAGAGGGTTTAGCCATAAAGACAATAGAGTTGTTTAAGCAGACCCACACAAGTTTACATCTTTGCTGCTTGGGGGAAGTTGAAAATTATGTTAAGGGACAAAAAGATCATAGATTTTTTTTTTCTTAAATGATGGAGTGGAGTCACAGTTTAAATAATGGTTTGTCATTGTTATTCTTGCTCACTAATCATAAGTTGTCTGGTCACATAGTATAACCGGGCAAGTGATTAGCATTGCCCCATTTAGCTGTATGCTAAAATGACAATAAAATCTCCAGCAAATCTGTGTTACTTTCATTGGGAATAAAGATATAAAGGTACAGAAAATAATCTGCCCATCTTCTGCAGTTATACATCCATATGGTGGAAGTACGGTATAATTAAGTTCAGCACATAATTTTTCCCGTTTTACAGATGGATCTACGCTTTCTATGTTTTGGAATAAAGCAACAATGATCCAGCAAATATCAAAAAGAGTGAAGTCACATCAAATCAATCTGAATTTAAAAATAAGTCTCCACTCGGTTTGGGACTACATGTAGATAGTCTTAATGTTATTCAGAGGAAAAAAAATGAATTTAATTAGGTTATTTTTTCATTGTCTTTTATCTCCTTTCCCTAATTTTTCTTATTTTTTTCTCTTATCCTTGCTTGTAAGCTACAAGTTAAAACATTGTTGATACTTTCTGTATCCAAGAAAAATGGGAAAAGGTTTTTTCCCCCCCCCCTTAAATCCAGTCTCTCCCTACCTCACCACAAACACATACCCAAACATTCATTATGGTTAAGTGGATCGGACGTTTTTCATATCTGAATTCCCTGTCATTTTTCAACACTGTGCATGCAAACAATATGTACAGAATGTGTTGTTGTTGTTAGCTGCGAAGTCGTGTCCGACCCATCGTGACCCTATGGACAATGTTCCTCCAGGCCTTCCTGTCCTCTATCATCTTCTGGAGTCCATTTAGGCTCATGCCTACTGCTTCAGAGACTCTATCCAGCCACCTCCTTCTCTGTCGTCCCCTTCTTCTATTGCCCTCAATCTTTCCCAGCATTAGGCTCTTCTCCAGTGAGTCCTTCCTTCTCATTAGGTGGCCAAAGGATTTGAGTTTCAACTTCAACTTCTGGCCTTCTGAAGAGCAGTCAGGGTTGATCTCCTCTAGGACCGACCGGTTTGATCGCCTTGCAGTCCAAGGGACTCACAGGAGTCTTCTCCAGCACCATAACAGAATGTGTACGCTGCACCAAATCTAAGAGTCCAAATGCAGCCTAGAAAAATTAATATTTTATGTGATAGAAAAGTGAAAACCTACATTAAAGGTTCAATTAACTGTAACATGCACGGGCTTTTCCCCAACGTTGGCAATTTATTCGGCAAGTTCTAATTTTGCTTATCCCCCCATTTAAATCCAAACGGTTATACAAAAACCACTATAGTCATTCTGCAGGTGAGACGGGTGGTTTCTAAATTTAGCACATAAATAAATGACTAAAAACAGTGAGTGGGGGAAAAATGAGTGGACATTATAGGAGAGAAATAATTCTCCTATATTCTTGCCTATATTGGCAACATAGACATCTAAGCATGTTTATTCAGTGAAGTTGTGGGTGCACCATCACTGGAGGCTTTCAAAAAGAGACAGGGCAGCCATTTTTCTGAAATGGTATAGAGTCTCCTTCTTGAGCAGAAGGTTGGATTAGAACACTTCCAAGGTCATCCCAAAGACGATTTTTCACAAGGCAACTGGACTTTCTTGTTTTTCTTTGAAGATGTTTCACTTCTCATTGGTGGGGAATGGAAAGATTTATACTCCTTGAACACAGCTGGTCATTTGCATTCAAAGGTGCTACCTGGAGGCTTATCTGTGTCTTCAGGGTCACCTGAGTGGTGCAAATGGGTGTGGAGCCTTCTTGGAACTGTTGAAAGGACTGTCTTGTAGACTGGAGAGAGATGACACAGTCCTTTCAACAGCTCCAAGAAGGCTGCACACCCATTTGCACCACTCAGGTGACCCCGAGGACACATGTAAACCTCCAGGTGGCCTCAACGACTCTCTAAAAGGATGCAAATGACCAGCTGTATGCAAGGAGTATAAATCCTTCGATTCCCCCACCATCCAGTCAGAGCTGAAGAAGCTTCTTGGATCAGAAGCAAAACATCTTAGGTCTCTTTTGTGGATGCTTTTTATCAAGTGGATGCTTTTGTGGATGCTTTTTAATCAAATAGTTTTAAAGAAAAACAAGGCAGTCCAGTTGCTTCGTGAAAGAGCATCTTTGGGATAACTATGACCTGGATGACTGAGAATCTCCATAGACCTCCAAGGTCTTTTGAAACTCTACTATTCTATATTCAATGTTTTTATATATATTTTAATATACAGATATGTCTGATGTTTAAGAGAGGTGGTAAGGATTTTATTTTTGTGTTTTTGTTTTTCACTTTTCAGGTGAACATTTTTTCAGTGTTGTTCTTAAAGGTAAAGGTAAAGGTTCCCCCACGCATGCATGCTAGTCGTTTCCAACTCTAGGGGCCGGTGCTCATCTCCATTTCAAAGCCGAAGAGCCAGCGCTTGTCCAAGGACGTCTCCGTGGTCATGTGGCCGGCATGACTAGATGCCAAAGGCGCACGGAACGCTGTTACCTTCCCACCATAGTGGTCCCTATTTTACTACTTGCATTTTTACGTGCTTTCAAACTGCTAGGTTGGCAGAAGCTGGGACGAGTAACAGGCGCTCACTCTGTTACGCGGCACTTGGGATTCGACCCGCCAAACTTCCGACCTTCTGATCGACAAGCTCAGCGTCCTAACCCACTGAGCCACCGCGTCCCTAGTGTTGTTCTTGCTTGTCATTAAATCTAAGATCCATTTGAAAAACCTGGCTGGGCTACAGTCATTTTCACATTCATCGTATATGCAATCGCTGTTTCGGAGATCATGGGTGAATTGACAATTTTATGTCATCAGCCAAAAAATATTCTTCACATTCCAGGTAGATGATACCTGTAAAAACTACAGGGAATATTTTCCTGGGCAGATGATACATTTTTATTAGTTACACCCCTCATTTGTCAGCATGACAGGGATATTAAACAGTACGTATCACTTTTTTAGAACTGATCATTTTTTAAAAAATCCAAGAACAGTACTTTTTTGTGTGTTCAGAGTAGATATATAATATTTTATTAGTTTTCTACATTTACAATTCATAACTGCTTAGCAAACAATGTGTTGTCTGAGTCCATTTGATTTACTTAATAATACACATTAAATTCATAATCTCTATTCCTTTTTTCCAGTCATTGATAAAATACATCCCATATTTGAAAATATTCTGTGTCTTCTTTTTTTTTAATCTTCAGTGTAAGTCTATCCATTTCTGCACAGTCCAGCATTTTCTTGATTCTCTTCTTCAGATGGCATTTCTTCATTTTTCCAATACTGAGCAAATACAATTCTTGCTGCTGTTAATACATGTAACATTAAATATACACTTTCTTTATCATATTTTCCTGATAATATACCTAATAAAAATTTAAAATCTACATGTTTTCTTAGCATCTTTTCTAGCCAAATATGTATTCCCTCTTGGTTAAAACTCTGAGCTTTCACTCAAGTTAACCAGATCATGATGGAAGAATCTCCTTGATCGGCTACTGTTGATCCAGCTTCTCCTTGATGAAACCCAATCCAAGGTGATTTTTGAAACTTCCCCTAGATTTTTCACTAAGCAGAATAAGCACCTGGAGAAGCTTTGCAGGAATAAAAAGTTGGCAGAAGACATCTGTTGCCTGAAGGATGACCTAGATTTAATTCTCAACATTTCCTGAGTTAATTTCCCCTTTGAAATAATTTTTGACACATGGAAAATGTATCCTTGAGCAAACCTCTAGGTTAAGAGAAGTTCACTTTATGTTGCACCATAAGGCATTCAGTTTGAAATTGTTGATCAAGGTAATTTTAATCAGGCTGGCTGGCTGATTCTGGTTGCTTTGATGAACGTCCTTGAAAGATGGTTGTTCACAACCCTCTGTCAATGTGGTTGTTAGTTGCGAAGTCATGTCCAACCCATTGCGACCCTATGGACAACATTCCTCCAGGCCTTCCTGTCCTCTACCATCTGCTGGAGTCCATTTAGGCTCACGCCTACTGCTTCAGTGACTCCATCCAGCCACCTCATTCTCTGTCGTTCCCTTCTTCTCTTGCCCTCAATCTTTCCCAGCTCCAGTGAGTCCTTCCTTCTCATTAGGTGGCCAAAGTATTTGAGTTTCAGCTTCAGGATCTGGCCTTCTAAAGAGCAGTCAGGGTTGATCTCCTCTAGGACTGACCGGTTTGATTGCCTTGCAGTCCAAGGGACTCGCAGGAGTCTTCTCCAGCATCCTAGTTCAAAGCCCTCAAATCTTTGGCACTCAGCGTTTCTTATGGTCCAACTTTCACAGCCATACATTGCAACTGGGAAAACCATACCCTTGAGTATACACCCATGCAATCTTCCTGAATGAATTTGAACATACAATGCTCTCCAGTTTTCTATTATATATATATAGTTCAGTATTCAGCTTGGAATGAAATTTCTTTCAAACACATAAACATTTGCAGTTAAACCACCACAGTGGTTTCAGAAGGGGATTGCAGAACTGCTAATGTTTATTGTCTCAGGCCTGTATTTTGCTTTCACGTGACAATATACAGCAGAATCTGTATATACAAAGGGTTATTCAGTGAAAGGTCCAGGTTTCAATTCCAAAGAAAGTTTTCAGCTTTTCGGGAGAAGGGCGGTATAAAAATTCAATAAATAATAATAATAATAATAATAATAATAATAATAATAATAATAATAATAATAATAATAATAATAATAATAATAATAAAACATCAGTGCAGCTGCAGTTCATTGCAAGAAAAAAAACTAAGCAAATTCAACCAAAGCCCCATATGAAAGTTATCCTTGTTCATTTATATTTTCCAGCAACAAAGATTAATTAAATCCTAATCACAAAAGATGGCCTTAAGGGAGAGGCTAATTGTTTCTTCTGCCAGTAGCCTGACACTGAATGAAGCATAATCAATTAGCAGATGGCCTGATTTATTTGGCTGAGTGATGCAACAAATTGAAAGCTTGCTGGAACCATGCAATGCCATCAAACTGCTAAGGGGTCCTTCCTAAGAACACATTGTTTGCACAAAACACATTTCCATCATACTTCGTAAAATTATATTATTATTGTAATAAATTGCAGCTAACGTGGGAGAATAGGATTATATGGGATTAGATAATGGGATACAGGTTTATAGTTGGAAAAGAATGTTTTGATCATCAGCAGTCCAGACTAAACCACCCCTGACAGATGGCAGTTAGCCTCTGGTTGAATACCTCCAAAAAATATCCATCAGTTCTCTGGGTAATTAGTTCCCATGTTGAATGATCTCATTGTTTGGAAGGTTGTTTTCCCCCTCCCCAAGCTTTCAAACAGAATCTGTCTTCCCATAATTTGAATCCATTACTCTGGGTCCTGCATTCTGGGATAATATGAAAGTTACTCAAGGAACTTCATTCATCAGGAAGTAATTGAGACAGAATTACAATAGTTGGCTAAGTATTAAATTAAAGATTCTCAAGGCATACTTTTTGTTTGCTAAACACCCAGGTGCATGCCATATTTGCATCCATAAGAGCTAGGAATTTCCTTTGTAAATGAACTATGCTGTGAAAGGTATGTTAGTAACAAATATAACAGACTGAATTTGTAGATTCTATAGAAACGTAACGTTATATGGCACTGTATGTTTCTGTAGTATATGAATCAGTGCAATCTTGAGGAGTGAGCATCTTCTTTCACAGGATCTTTGTGGGTGACAAAGGACTAAGTCATTGTGTGATAAGGGTCCATGAGCAAAACACCAGGGAAGTAGGGTGTCAACCGTCCAACTAGTGAACTCAAAATCAAGGAATCTTCAAGGCTTTGGAGCACCATAGAAGATAAACTTTATTGAATACACATCTTGGAACTGAAGAAGCAAAACCTGCTCTGGTTTTCCAGTGTGAAATTTTACCTACTTAACAATAGCTTCCCTTAACCCCCACCCACTGTGTGTTCATGTTGCCCAATCATAATTCTTTGGTTTGTTATGGGAATGGTCCACTTCTCCATCTGACACCTGCATTAGTGACCTTGGTGTGCTTGTAGGCTCTCAATATTCATGGACAGCTTCTTGGAATTCCATTTCCTCCCCATGCTTTCTACCCCTCCCCCCTGTTTCTATGGCAAGTTGAGTAGTGAAAGCAATTAGCAGGCATCTTAGCAATTCAACCTTGACATAGGGTTGACAAACTAAATGTATGCTGAGCCTTCTAAT
>NW_027673373.1:0-26616 GCF_964194415.1 Vipera berus
GATTCAGGGTCAGCCTGTGGGTTCGGCAGTTGGGTTGGACGACTCAGAGGAGGAGGGGGGTGTTGAAGACCTTGCTGAGGGGGTTGAAGATCTTGCTGATGATAGCCCCCAGCAAGGCCCCTCTCATCTGGTCACGACGCAGACCCAGCTGTGTGAGCCTCACAGTGTGGATGAAGATGACCCACAGCTGGCCCTGTTCAAGGACGCCCGACGCAGGAGGCAGTCAGTCAGGAGTAAACAGAGGGAGGCAATGGGGCACCTCGGAAGGCGGCACAGAGAGGCCATGCCCTGAACTGTATTTAAGGGGAATGTGTGGGAGGGCTGGTTTGCTGAAGGCAACCGCTTGGATTGTTCCTGCGTCTTAGCTCATGTTTTATGGTTGGTGTCTTGTCTTGCTCTTGTTTTATGTGAATAAATTTGGCAGGCTTTATTCCAGCCTCTTGCCGTTTGTAAAGGGGTCGTCCCTGCTTTTGCTGCAGGGCCGGTAGCAGGCTGGTACAGAACACTCTGACTGGATGGTGGGGAATGGAAGTCTTTATATTCCTTTTGCAGACAGCTGGTCATTTGCATTTATTTTAGAGAGTCTCAAATGGCCTCAACAACTCGATAAAAGAAGGCAAATGAACAGCTGTCTGCAAGGAATATAAAGCCTTCCGTTCCCCACCATCCAGTCAGAGCTGAAGAAGCTTCTTGGATGAGAAGCGAAACGTCTTTCGAGAAAAACAAATCCAGTTGCCTCCTGAAAAAGCACCTTGGGGACAAGACCCCTGCACCTTGCTTTCTTTTAAGAGGAAAAAGCTTTAAGCGAGCTGCTTCGATCTGCATGTTCTTCCAGGCATGAAGTGGTTGTGAGCTGTGCCAAAAAAAGAGAACAACCTTGAGCAAGACCCCTGCAAATTCATTATACTCTGCACTGATGATGTTACCTAACTGGGAAATGAAACATCTGCAAGAAATCCACCAAGCTCTAAGAGCATCAAGGACTCTAGGTCAGGGCTTTTCAACCTTCTCACCCACTGTACCACTTTTACGATATAGCAACATCCGAGTACCACCAGTTGCCTAGCAAGGTGTCAAAAACTTGATGACCAAAAAAAAAAAGTGATGAAGTACAGGTAGTCCTCGACTTACAATAGTTCACTTAGTGACTGAAGTTACAATGGCACTGAAAAAAGTGCCCCCCAAGCCACAGCCGAGTAAGACACCTGCCTGCCCACCCGGTGGCGCTCTTCCTCCTGTCCGAGGTTTTATTGCTGTTGAGGATTGGCAGCGGGGGTGGGGTGGGGGGTGTTTGGTTTTTATTCCCCCCGTCTGCTGGGTGGTTGCTTCACATGACCCTGGGACACTGTGACCGTCATAAATAAGAATCAGTTGCCAAGCATCTGAATGTAAATCACAAGACCCTGGAGATGCTGCAACATTCCAGCTGATCGGCGCTTCTTCTGGGCTCAGAAGCACCAGGATCAGTGCCGAGCTCCAGCTGGAGCCTGGTGTTGATCCTGGTGCTTCCGCTGAGCCCTGACAGCCCTGCAGCTCCAGCCATCTCTCGCTCAGGCTTGTGCGGTGCTGCCACCGGTTCAGCTCATTCCCCTCCCCCGCTACCACTTTTCTAGGATGGCCGCGAACCACCTGCTAGGTGCCAATGTACCACGGGTGGTACCCGTACCACTGGTTGAAAAGCCCTGCTCTAGAGTTCAGACTTGAGTTACAAATATTCTCTTCTATTGGTACTTTAAGAGAACAAGCAAGCTCATAGAGCAGCAAGGATCCTCCCCTCCCCCCTCCTCCCCCTCCCCTTCCTCTCCACAACCCCCACTCCCTTCTAGCACTGATGATGTTTTGGTAACGAAATGTCTGCGAGAAACCCACCAAGCTCAGAGAGCATCAAAGACTCCAGAGTTCAGATTTGAGTTACAAATATTCTCTCCTACTGGCACTGGTATAGTGGCACTGGTATAGCCTTGGTGGAGCAGTGGGCTAATGCCTCCTTAAGTAACACCAGCTGCCTGCAGTTAGTGCAGGTTCGAGTCCCACCAGGCTCAAGGTTGACTCAGCCTTCCATCCTTCCGAGGTAGGTAAAATGAGGACCCAGATTGTTGGGGGCAATTAAGCTGACTTTGTAATAATGCCGCTTGGGGGTGTGTGTGAAAGCCCTAATAAGCAGGCATATACATAGAATGAAGGCTACTGCTAAGCTTGTAAGCCGCCCTGAGTCTTCGGAGAAGGGCGGGATATAAATGGAATTAAAATAATATATATATATATATATATAAACAGAGTGGAAACCCCACTCCCTCTAGCACTGATGATGTTACGTAGTTGGGGAATGAAATGCCTGCCAAAAAAAAAACATCAGTCCCAGAGAACACCAAGGACCTTTAGCTACAAATATTCTCTTCTGTTGGAATCATAACTCTGTCTGAACTGATTGAATGGGGTCCCACCTAGTTGATTTTTCACATCAAATATCCAAAAGGGAGGTGATTTCTCTCTCTCTCTCTCTTTTTTTTTTTTGACACAGTCTGGTAGCATCAACCAAGACACTCTGTGGTTCACTCTCTGTCACGTTGCTCCTCGGTGGTCACCTCACTGCACCAGGTTGTCTTGTAGCCTGCGCAGCAAACAGGAAGGAAGATGAAATTAGACCCGCAGCACAGGAAGAGGTGTATATAGTGAAACTCTGAACAAAAAAAAAACATTAAAAAAAAGACAATGCAACGTTGCTGGAATCCGGTCAGCAATTCAGTGAGACGGAAAAAAAAACGGTTGCTTAAAACATGAGTTAGCCTCATCCCAACTTTGTTCTTGGACTGAGGGCATCCAAAAAAAGACTTGAATCCACCTTTTATCATAAAAACTGTCAGCGGTTGGAAACCCCTGATCAAGACAGGATATCTCGGTTCAAAACTGACTTCTTCTAAACAAGGATACGGGCTGAAGAGTTAAGCGCTCAAAATCCAGACCTTCGGCTTTCCGCAGTTGGAAGTTGGCTTGAAAATGAAAGCTCCAAGAAATCCTGCAGGAACTTGAAGAAATGTAAGTATTTACAGAGAAGGTAGGAGATTAAATCTGTGTTCCCAATTGTACAGGTCGTCCTCGACTTACAACAGTTCATTTAGTGGCCATTCAAAGTGACGACGGCACTGAAAAAAGTGACTTGTGACCGTTTTTCACACGATGGTTGCAACATCCCCAGGGTCATGTGATCAAAATTTCGACGCTTGACAACTGACTCATATTTACAACAGTTGCAACGTCCCGGGGTCACGCGATCCCGTTTTGCGACCTTCTGACAAGCAAAGTCAGTTGGAGAAGCTGGATTTCTCTGCCGGTAAGGTAGCCAAAAGTCACACGGAAGGCAAGCTACTCCTGACAATGGTGTAGCCAAGATTTGGCCTGCTCCTTCAAGGCTCAAAATGGTTGTGTGACTTCTGACAGCAGTCACATCATAGCATTTTGTGGTCACTGATGTGCCGATATACACGGGGGTGTGTGTGCAATCGATGTGGGATAGTTTTGTGAAGTTTTAAATTTAAAGTAACAGCAGGAGAAACGGCTAAAGAAGTTTGCAAGAAACATTTGTAGTTTTGACCCAGAATCACAAAAACCAAGTCCTGGGGAAGCTTCACAAAATGGAGAGTGAGAATCCTAACAGTATTTATGATACAAAATGCAAATTCGTTTTTGTTTTTGGAGACTTGAGTCCTGTGTGTGTTGCCTGGCAGAGCTCTTCAACCAAGGAGTTTTTGTGTTGTTGTTTTTATCCCCCGAAGAGATGATGTCTCTATCTGAGTCATCACCCTTTTGCAGACCTAGCTTTGTGCGCTATTTTCTCTTTGATGTGAAATGTTATCCTACACGTTCAGTCATTCTTCAAGATGACAGTAAAGGACACAGAGGACAAATGCAGAAAAGAGGGGACAATGAAAGTGAAAAAAGAAAAACCTTAAAATATAATAATTTTCAATAGCTCATTTTTCTTTTTTTCCTTTCACCATCCCAAGCCACTGATGACTGAAGTATTTTGCTTTTCTTGAAATATTGGAGATTGTTGCTACTATTTATTTACAGGATTTCATCTGATATTTTAAAATTGATCTCTTTTAACTCTTTTGCTTAGAAACCAAAATTGACTGCTGGGTGCTATATTGCTACATAAGGGACCCATTCCTGCTTTAATTTAGTCCAGTTTCAGTTATGCATATATATATATATATATATATATATATATATATATATATATATATATATATATATATATATATATATATATATATATATATATATATATATATATATATATATATATATATATATATATATATATATATATATATATATATATATATATATATATACAAGCAGGCATATACATAGAATGAAGGCTACTGCTAAGCTTGTAAGCCGCCCTGAGTCTTCAGAGAAGGGCGGGATATAAATGGAATTAAAATAAATAAATAAATTATATATATATATATATATATATATATATATATATATATATATATATATATATATATATATATATATATATATATATATATATATATATATATACATACATACATACATACATACATACATACATACATATACACACCATCCGTTTTGTCATCATTGCGTATTTTCCAATGCTGCTCTTCCATTCTTGAACTGCCAGCAGAAATTTACTTTTCCAGCTTTTTACCCTTGCTGGCACCTATCTTAGTAGGTGGGGAACTTGGTAAAAACTTGATGGTAGTCACTAAACATTTTAACAATCGCACTATTGCAAAAAAAAATTTCTATCCAGCTATCCCAAGTCATTTTCCAAGGTGTTATTTCAATAAGGCATTCATATCTTGGGCCTACAGACTACACTCTGCCTCAAGTAACTTTAATAGGGAGGGGAAGATTGGAAGGAAGGAAGGAAGGAAGGAAGGAAGGAAGGAAGGAAGGAAGGAAGGAAGGAAGGAAAGAAGGAAGGAAGGAAGGAAGAGGGGGAGGCGGAGGAGGAGGAGAGGAAGAGGAAGGAGGAGGAGGAGGAGGAGGAGGAGGAGGTAAGATGCTTAACAAATTGCAACCACAGTTAATGTAATCAGCTTAGCGTTCCTGATCAAATAGTCAATCAGAGAAGATGCCTTGTCCTAATCACCAATCAACACAGGTCCCAATTCTCTTGCTATGATGCCAGGTATATCCAGTGATACATCAATGTAGGGAGTAAGAGAACATTGTTTTCCATGTGGCTTCTTCCTTGCTAATCCTTCTCACCAACAAGGGTTCTCATCAGTTGAGCTCTGAAACGTAAGTCTAGGTGAAGGGAAATGGCCTGAAAAGTACCATTTACAAGAGATGGTAAATGTGAGTTTAGGAGACAGGGAAGGAGTGAAGACTGGAAATTGGTGAAATAGTGGGAAGTGATTAGAAAAGCAAATAAGGATGCTGGGGGGAAAAATGAAAGCCCTGTTCCGGCCAATTCTGCTCACTTTACCAATTATTGTCCAACAGTGTAACGATAAAAAAAGTTCAATTTATCAACATTAGGTGTCCACAACTGAGCACCGCAGTGAGGATGTTGCATCAGCAATTGCTGAGCTCCAGGTTTCTAGACAAAGTTGTTTTTGTATGAAGACCATAATCCTGAGTATTTTTCCATCTCAGATGGGGCTGACCTACTTTTGTCTTTGTTCTTGGAGGCAACCTTGATAGATAAAGATGGGGAGTTGGGATCGATCAAGTCCTTTTGTTCTTCTGATGTTCTGACTTTTTCTTATAAGGTACTAGCCAGGTGGTAAAGTTGGGCACTGTTATTAGGACAATAGAATGTGCTAAGCACATTGATTTGTGCTTAGATTGTAAGCCGCCCTGAGTCTTCGGAGAAGGGTGGGATATAAATGGGATTTTAAAAAAAATGTACAACAATAGAAACAGAGAGAAGAAACAGTGATGTGCTAAAATGATTGAATTGATTGTTTTCCCTTTTTTCATCTCCTGCCTTAGCAATAATCATTTTCCTTTCCCTCCTTCAGAATCGTGGATAAAGGCTTTTCCAGTAAGACGTCCCATGTAATGCATCAAAGGGAGGGTTGTGAAGGGTGAACGTGGTGGAATTTGTCTGCTACATGCCGTCAACGCCCTATTGCAGCTAATGATCCATGCAAACCTCTGATGGATGGTGAGTAGATAGTCTTACTAGGGGATGCCTTCTTTATTATGGCTGGCTGCACAGCCAGCCAAATGTTTAGACTGGCTTTGGCATTTTTGCCCACCTGTTGAGTTCTTCCCAAAGACCTGGGATAGGCAGACATTCTTTGACGGTGTTAAAGGTAAACTTGTAGGCTGTAAGCTGTTCCAGATGAAGCTGCCTTTTGCAGTTGACTGACGGGATGTTGTCAATTGCAAAAAAACAGCTTGGAAAAGCTTACATCTTGTGATCATTCCTCCTCCTCCTCCTCCTCCTCCTCCTCCTCCTCCCTTCTCTTCCACTCCACAAAGCCCACTTCCTTCTAGCACTGATGATGTTACCTAGTTTGGTAATAAAACATCTGCAAGAAAACAACCAAGCAACCAAGCTGCTGTTCCTCCTCCTCCTCCTCCTCCTCCTCCTCCTCCTCCTCCCTCCTCCTCCTCCCTCCTCCTCCTCCTCCTCCTCCTCCTCCTCCTCCTCCTCTAATTTTGTATGTGAGTCATCTGGACAGTTTTGCAGAGTTTGTCCTGCTAGTCTTTAATCTCAAGATGAGAACAACTTTTGGGGAAAAAAACCCAAAACAAAACCTTTACTTCATGGCCCACAACTCTTTCAAGATGCTTCAGCCACTCCTAGCCTTGTATGGATATTGGTTTAGGGTTCTTCCCCATATGGGACATTCTAAATATATAAAGAGGATATCGCTTGAACTTTCATTTCCCATTGAAGCCAACACTGACTGAAAGCGTTGTCTTCAGTCCTTTCAATTCAGAGTTTGGGAGGGGATTAACTATTATACCTTTCAAAGCCTTAACTATCAAGTGACTTCCTCTGCATCTTTCCGTGCTGAGCATCATACTATTTGATTCATGGAAAAGACAGAATGTATGTAGAAGCGAGCCCTCCCCATCAGCCCTGTTATGTATGCAGGCACCTGCATAGCAACAGCCACCAGGGGGCGTTGGCCTGAACGGTTTTGGCGGGAAACCCAGTTTCGGCGGGAAACCTAGGGCCAACCCCATTGGCTGTCCGCTTACCTGGCTAGGTATTTAAGGAGGCCAGGTAACCCTCATTCCCCAGTTCACTACCCCCTTCCAATAAAGAGCTGAACTCACACACCAGCTGGCGTCTCTTCCTTGCGTCGGACCCACTACACAATAAGCCCCACTGAACTATAGCGAAGGTCTTGCCAGCCATCTGCGGCCTGTATTGTAATTAGACAAATACCCCAATGGCTGATGTGACCCTTCCTGAATCTCTTGTCATTAGGTCATTCTCTTCCTTCTTTTTTCACAGAACCAATGGTCCAAAGGCACATGGAGGGTCTTCAGACCTGGTGTGGTGCTAACCCAGAACTCATCCCTTTGGAGAAGTTGACCGATCTCCTCCTTCTGGAAGGGCTGAGCGATCTCCAGCAGAAGCAACACGATTTCATACAGATGGAAACCACTAACGGCTTAAGGAACGTCTCCAAAAAGATCCCCTTGGACAAGCTCTTCCTGCCTCTCTCCAAGTTCAGCAGACCTCCTAGGATCTTGGCGACGATCGGTGTGGCAGGAATCGGCAAGAGCACCTTGGTCAAATTCTTTGTCCACGCTTGGGCAAAGGGAGAAATCAGCAAAAAATTTACCTTTGTTTTGCCTCTCACTTTTCGGGAGCTGAACGCTTACGAAAAGCTCTCGGCTGAGAAGCTGGTCAGGCTGGCAGCCCCCCATTTAATGGATCAGAGCCTTCTTCCTGTGATGAGCAGTGCCAGAACCCTTCTGATTCTTGATGGGCTGGATGAATTCAAGACGCTTCTAGATTTTTCCAACACGGCGGTTTGCACAGACCTCCAGAAGGAAATCCAAGTGGACAACTTAATCACCAACATCATCCGAGGCAACCTGTTGCAAGAGACGTCCATCTGGATTACTTCCCGGCCAACAGCAGCCAGGCAAATCCCAGGCGGTCTTGTGGACCGGATGACCGAGGTACAAGGTTTTGGACATACGGAAATCAAAAACTATTTAGATCGCATGTTCACTGAAAACCAAAGCTTAGCAGATGGCGTGATGGAACAACTCAAGACCAACAGGTCCTTGTATGCCCTCTGCACCGTGCCAGCATTTTGCTGCATCTGTGGATTCTCAATGGGCCATTTACTAAAGAGTGCTGATCTGTCTCCTGAAACTTCAGCGGTTCCTAAGACTTTGTCGGGAATCTATTCCTATTACTTTAAAATATTGCTGTGCAGTGATTGGCAAGGGAAGCCGAAGGAAGTCCTCCGGATTGAACCTATGGTGAACAACTGCAAGAAGATGATGAGTGGGCTGGGCCGACTGGCATTTTACGGCCTGATCAAGAGAAAGTACATGTTTCTTGAGCAGGACATGAAAGCCTATGGAGTTGACCTCTCTTCCCTCCACTTCAGTTTGTCCAGTAGGATCTTGCTTAAGGAAGAGACTCCATTTTCTGTCATCTACTATTTCTCCCACCTAACTTTTCAGGAATATCTAGCTGCTACCTATTATTATTCTGTGGCAAAGCGTGCCCTGTTTGACCTCTTCGTTGAAAGCGGCATGTCTTGGCCCAAGCTGGGCTTTGTCAACCATGTAAAAAATGCCATCCAGAGATCCTTACAATCCGAGGATGGACACTTGGACATTTTTATACGCTTCCTTGTTGGTCTCCTTTCCTCACAGGTCAACAAAGTCTTGTCTGATTGGTTCCTGGTGAGGGATGAACACCACGGCTACCGAAGTCATGTGGTCGGACTCTTCCAGAATTTCCTGGGAGTGGACCAAGTTGTCTCCTGTAGGACTGTGAACCTCATGCGGTGCTTACATGAGCTTCAACACACTGAGGAGGCTGCCAACATTGAGGAGGCCTTGAAAACCGAGAACTTGGCTGGAATGTTGACACCAATTAATTGCTCCGCCTTGGCTTATGTTCTACAGACATCAGAGGCATGTGTGGAAGAAGCCAATCTCTCCAACTGTCTCACTTATCACATCTTGCAAAGTCTTCTCTCCCAGCTTCTTTACTGCCACAGTCTCAGGTAGGTCTTGCACAGGGTTTGAAATGAGATGGGGTTCACCAGAACTTGGTTATTTAGATAGTTGTTAGATGCATATCTTGACTTTCATTCAGGAGCTCATGGTGGTGCACAAAGTGTTCCCTCATATTTCCCCCCCCCACAACAGGAACCTTCGCCACGACACCATCACACCTCCTGGGTTGAGAGGGACAAACTGGCCCAACATCCCCCTGGACCTTCCATGGCTGGGGTGAATTAGATCCCCCCCCATTCATTACTTTTATCCCCTTCCCCATAACACTTCTTGGATTGTTTCTGAGACATTCTGTGGCTCGGGTCCCCAAGGCACTTTTTTCAAAAGTCAACTAGAGTTTCTTGGGGTTTTTTTTTTTTGCCTGAAGGCATTTCGCTTCTCATCCAAGAAGCTTCAGTTCAGAAGAAGCTTCTTGATGAGAACTGCAGCGCTTTCAAACAAACAAACAAAAAAAACCAACCCAAGAAGGTCCAGCTTGAAAAAAGTGCAACCTATGACCTACGTAGATCAGTGGTTCCCAACCTTTTCTATACCCCGCACCCCTAGAACGCTTCTGACATATTCTCGCGCCCTTTACAAAAGTTCAGAATAAGGAATTGTGCCCAAGTTTCTGTACCCTCTGGAATATCGTCTTGCACCCCCGGTTGGGAACCCTTGACCTAGAATCAGGGCTAGGCAACCTTGGCTCTTTTATGACGCGTGGACTGCAACTCTCAGAATTCCTGAGCCAGCCGTGCTGAAGGGAAAGAGAGAGGCTTCCAAGCTGAGCCAGGAATTCTGGGAGTTTAAGTCCAGGAGTCATAAAAGGGACACTGTTGCCTAGCCCTGACCTAGATGATTGAGCATCTCCATAGACATCTTTGTGACCGAGGGAAACCACAGCTTGAAACCTCTCTGTTCTGTCCACTCCTGACCTTCCTATTCAACTCAACCGTTCAAGACAGATGATAGCGTGGGTTTGCCCTCTGTGAATTTTCCTTCCATCCAACCCCCTTTGGCCAAATGCTCTGACAGCCACTTAGCAACACCCCAACATTTCTCCATCCACACTGAAATAACACATCCATTTCTTCCTTTTCTCTTCCTTGGATTAATTAAAAATGCTTTGTTTTCTCTTTTTCTCCCCTGCAAGGTTGGATTGCAACCAATTGAAAGACAGTGCCATGGACCTCCTTGGCAGCGTGCTGAGCGGAAAAGACTGCCAGATTCAAAAAATCAGGTACCTCTCTCTCTCTCTCTCTGTGTGTGTGTGTGTGTATGTGTATATATATATATATATATATATATATATATATATATATATATATATATATATATATATATATATATATATATATATATATATATATATATATATATATATATATATATATATATATATATATATATATATATATTAATATATATATATATATATATATATATATATATATATATATATATATATATATATATTAATATATATATATATTATGTAGGTCTTGGCGTATTCGGGTCTTTTCCTGTGTAGGATTGAGGGTGTGTTGGTGACGTTTCAACAGGGGCCGGTGCTCATCTCCGTTTCAAAGCCAAAGAGCCGGCGCTTGTCCGAGGATGTCTCCGTGGTCATGTGGCCGGCATGACTAAATGCCAAAGGCGCACAGAACGCTGTTACTTTCCCACCGTAGTGGTCCCTATTTTTCTACTTGCATTTTACGTGCTTTCGAACTGCTAGGTTGGCAGAAGCTGGGACGAGTAACAGGCGCTCACTCTGCTACCCTTCTCCGAAGACTCAGGGCGGCTTACAAACTTAGCAGTAGCCTTCATTCTATGTATATGCCTGCATATTAGGGCTTTCACACACACACCCCAAGCGGCATCATTACAAAGCTTAATTGCCCCCAACAATCTGGGTCCTCATTTTACCTACCTCAGAAGGATGGAAGGCTGAGTCAACCTTGAGCCTGGTGGGATGCGAACCTGCACTAATTGCAGGCAGCTGGTGTTACTTAAGGAGGCATTAGCCCACTGCTCCACCAAGGCTCCACCAAGGAATATATATATATATATATATATATTCCTTTTTAATTAGTTTATAATATAAAATACAAAAAAACAACAACCAAAAGCACATAAGAGGAAAAATAGGGGAGAGAAAAAGGAAGAGAAAAGTGTAGAAAAGAAGGGAAAAAAATAAAAGGCATTGACTTCCACCTCCCTCTGGTGCAGTAGAATAAGATAGTAATATCAAACCTCAATGTTTTACTTTTACATAATAGTATAAACTAGCCATTTCTATAACAACGGATCTATCTAATCAGTAAAACCCAAAATCAAAATTTTATTTTTTTCCATCTCAAGCACAACGTCCAGAAGCGGTTTCAAAGTAGAAACGAAGGCACTTCTGTTTTTTCTTTAATCAAAGCAGTCAAGTTTAGCCATCTCTGCTAACTCCATCAGCTTTTGCATCCATTGTGGGGACTGAAGCATCCTTCCATTTTTGTGCATAGAATAATCTTGCTGCCGTCAATATATATAACATCAAAGTTCCATTTTCCCCCCAAATCTTTTTCCATTAAATTCAGGAGAAAAGTTTTTGATTTTATCTTTAGAGTCACTTTAAGAATCTTCTGTATTAAAATATGAATCCTACTCCAATATTTCTTTGCTTTATCGTATGTCCACCATAAATGATAAAAAGTCCCTTCTTTACATCTGCATTTCCAACATTCATCTGAAGTACCATTATACCTTCCTGATAACTTATCTGGTGTTAAATACCAATACATCACCTTATTAAAAAAAAATCTTTTAAATTGTAATTTAATGTAAATTTTAAACCTTTCATCCACATATTCTCCCATTGTTCAAGCTTTACATTATATCCAAACTTCCTAGCCTGCTGAATCATACAATGCTTTACATATTAATTTTCCAAATTCAAACTCAATAACATTTTATAGATCTTAGCAATGATATATTCATCACTACCGCACAGTAGGGTTTCCGATTCATTTTTAACAAAGTCAAACCCATAGCTCTTTTTGTCTCATTTAAATCTCTCTTTCAGCTGTAAATATGTAAACCAGTGGCAGGCGTGTCCTTCTGATTCTAGCTCTTCCTTAGGCTTGAGGATAGGATTACCAAAATTAAAAGATATTATTTTACCTTAAGTCCACCAGTTCGTCTTCGCCATCATTTCTTTTCTTTTAAAAAAAAAGCTTCCTGGAGGGATAGCCAAAGAGGCATCTTCGTAGAAAACCTTGTTTTAGATTTATTCCCAACTCTTAGAATAGCACGTCTAACAAAGTGATTGTTGAAATCAACATTTCCTTTACCCTTGTCATACCATCAATGACCGTGTCCTCCAAATCTTAATTCGTGACCTTCAATCTAAATCAAGTAGCCTCTTATTCTGGAGGCTCACTCACTCTTTTAGCCAGACCAAGCGACAAGCATTGAAATACGGTTTCAAATTGGCTAAACCCTCTTTCCTTAACATCTTGCAGTAGTTTGTATCTAATTCTTGGTTTCCCCCACCCCACCCCACTTGCCATATAAAGTTAGAATAATACCCCTCTGCTATTGTTTAAATGGAGTATCAGTTGCAAGTATTGGTAATGTCTGAAACAAACAAAAAAAAAGCATCTTTGTATTAAGACATCCATCTTAATTACAGAAATTCTACCAGTGATAAATGCAGTTTTATCCCATTTTAATAAGTCCGTTTCAATACCATTCCAGAGAGGCACATAATTATTTTGAAATAGCTTTGTGTTTGTGTTTGTCAATACAAACCCCCAAGTAGTTCACCTTTTTCAGGTATTTCTCATCAACACAATTTCTCTCTCTCTCTCTCTCTCTCTCTCTCTCTCTCTCTCTCTCTCTCTCTCTCTCTCTCTCTCTCTCTCTCTCTCTCTCTCTCTCTCTCTCTCTCTCTCTTTTTCTTTCTCTCTTTCTCATTCTTTCTCTTCCTTTCTCTTTCTCTCTCTTTCTCTCATTCTCTGTACAGATTGAACATGGGCATTTTGTATGTAGGCTTCCATGTTTGGAAATGATTAGCAGCTGGCAGAATTATCCCCTAGGTGGGGAAGAAATTATCCTTGTTTTGGGATGAAATCATGGTCATTCTCCCCCTTCTGACAAGACTGCCACCCCGTAACAGAGACGGAAGATGACTGATGTTCTGCTTCTCCTCCCTTGGTGGGTCTATTAGAGATCCTATCTCTGTTGATTTCTAGCAGTGCCAAATGGAGGCACGAAAGACAAATTCTTTGTGGCTGTCACTTTTCTTGATGTTCCAAGGCTTTTATTATATTACTTGTAAGACAGTAAAGAGCAAATATTGAATAATGCAGTTTCTTATGACTGATGACCACTGATATCTCCTCTGACACTATAATTTGAAGTAGAAGACTATATTTTTTTGGAATAATTACTTACAGATAGGATGGAGCGATGGAGATCGAAAATGACTTGTCAACGATTGGGTTATAGAGTTGCTTCAGTTGAACACAAAATTCTTTTAGGTGCAGTATCCTAGACTTACACAAATTCCAGTGCGACAGTTGCTCATTTGTGGTGAAACCATAACTTTTCACCAAGGCTGAAGCCTCTTTCAGCTCTTCTAATAAAAAAAATAAATAAATTCACATTTAGCTTTCCTTTGCTGCTCATGCTGGACCTCAAAAAACAAACAAAACAACAACAACAACAACCCACCTCTATTTTAGTTAATCTGAATTCATTTCAGAGATTTGGGAGAGGGTCTGATCCCTTTCCCATAAGACAACATCAACTTCACAACAAAGCCATACTGCACATGAGAACAACATATTTAAATTAAAATGATTGCAATATCTGATGGACAGAATTTGCACGCCTAATGAACTTAAATATATATTTATTTATTTATTTATTTATTTATTTATTTAATTAAATTTTTATACCGCCCTTCTCCCGAAGGACTCAGGGCGGTGAACAGGGCATATCTTAAAACTACAAAAGTACAAAAGTTAAAAAAGAATTAAATTATTGCCCACAATAAAAACAATAAAAAATATATATAAATATTAAAACCCTAAGTAATTCCCCATCAGGCCAGGCCAGCTTGTTCAAATAAATGGGTCTTTAACCCGCGCCGGAAGGAGCGGAGATCCGGTGCCATCCGGAGCTCAACCGGCAGCTGATTCCACAAAGCCGGAGCGCCCACAGAGAAGGCCCTCCCCCTGGGGGCCACCAGCCGACATTCTCTGACTGGAGGCACCCTGAGGAGGCCCTCTCTGTGGGAATGCACGGGGCGGAGGGGGGTCGACGCCGGCAGCAGGTGGTCCCCGAGGTATTCCGGACCCATGCCATATATATTTAAGGCCTTTAACTTGTTATGTGCTGGGCTCTTAAAGAATACCACGTGGGTTGCTGGAGCAGCTAACGGCTCTCCAGCAACCCAGACTACAGGTCTCCTGTGCTGCAATTGGCTATCTCCAGGCGGCAATGTCTTCTGTTCCCCCCTCCCGGAGCACAGACAGACAAGCAGGCACGACTGGCAAGAGTTAATGCTACAGGCTTTAATTAATTGCCTACTGATAAGGTCTTGGCAGCAACATAAGCTCGTTACCTCATACTTCAGCTGAAATGAGATAACATCCAAGCAAAGAGTTCATTAGCAGATGTACAGAAGCGTTGCCAAGAATGCAGACCAAGGTTTCAAACAAGAAGCAGAGTTCCCAAAGACGTGACCCGAAGTTGTTGAAACTATTGTTCGTCACAAAGTTCTGAGCGCAGCCACACCCCCTATATACCTTATGTGGTGTGGCTCAATGGGTGTGGCTCAATGACTCAGCTACTCCCTGGCCCTCCTACCCAACCTACGTTGCTGCAGACGCTTGGCCCTGCGTCTTTCTCGAGGGTCTAGCCATGACTCATCTTCGCTAGACTGCTGCAGCTGTTCAAGCACTGGCTGCTCCTCTCGGCCTCCCGAGGGAGACGGAGGCCTTGCCAGAGAAGAGGGTCCCGGAGAGGGAGGCCTTGCCAGTTCCTCCCCATCATCCTCAGAGTCCTCTTCCTCGGTTAAGACAGGCGCGGGGGTCGGGGCCACAACGCAATGGTTGGTTCAAACCTATTGGCTGCCGCCTAGGGGCTAGACCAGGGGTCTTCAAACTTGGCCCTTTTATGACTTGTGGACTTCAACTCCCAGAATTCCTCAACAAAGCTGGCTGAGGAATTCTGGGAGTTGAAGTCCACAAGTCATAAAAGGGCCAAGTTTGAAGACCCCTGGGCTAGACTATATATTGTGGCTAGTTGCAGCCATTTCCCCAGTACAGTTTCTGCATGAAATAAATGATGAGTTACCTTGTCCTCAGCTTCGCGTCTTCATTCCTGCGCCAAAGAACCCGCTATTTAACATAACTGTGTTTTAAAACTCCCTGTTTTTGGCAGCTTGGCAGAAAACCAGATTGGTACGAAAGGAGCAAAAGCTCTCGCTAAATCCCTGATGGTCAACAGGAGCCTTTTAGCTCTGGAGTAAGTATTTTGTGGGATTAAAAACATTGTGGCACTATGAGAGGGGTCGGCAACTGGCTGCCATTGAGCTGAGCCTGCCCCCAAAAGGAGAAATCTCTATCTCTGCTTAAAATTCATCGTATTTTTAAAAGCCTTTTAAAAATCCTACTTCCGAGCCGATAGCAAAGTCTGGAGATTATTGGTGTGCCGCTAATTTTCCTTTCTTTACCTCTGCTAGTCTTCGGAGTAATGCCATTGGGCCCAACGGGGCGAAGGCGCTTGCTGACTCCTTGAAAAACAACCAGCACTTGCTTGCGCTAAAGTAAGGAGATCTCCACTTTCTCGGCCTTGAACCCACAAGCCTTGTACAGGCGACCCTCGATTTACAACCTCAGTTGGGACCATGGCTAAGCAAGGCGGATGTTAAAATGAGTCATTCCCCAATGTTATGATCTTTTTTACGGGAGCGAATCCAGATTCCCCCATTGGCCTGGCTGGCAGGAAGCCAGCTGGGCAGGTGGCAAATGGTGATCGTGTAAGCTCAGGATGCTGCAACCGTTGCAAATACATGCCAGTTGCCAAGCGCCCAAAGTTTAATCGGACGCCCGTGGGGATGCTAGAGCTATAGCATATCACTTAAGCTTATGTATGAATGAATGAATGAATGAACCTTTATCATCAAAGTACAACATGTATACAGTGAGATTGGCTGAGCCTCCCTTCGTGCCCCCCCCCACAACTCACAGTGACAACAAACCTACCATCTTGTAACACCATGTGAGCTAATTGCACAACACACCGGCCTCGCAAGTCAATCATACATAGTTATTTCACTGCTTCACAGTGCTTTACAGCCCCCTCTAAGTGGTTTACAGAGTCAGCCTATGCCCCCCCCCAACAATCTGGGTCCTCATTTTACTGACCTCGGAAGGATGGAAGGCTGAGTCAACCCTGAGCCGGTCAGGATTGAACTCCTGGTTATAGGCAGAGTTAGCCTGCAATGCTGTATTCTAACCATTGTACCACCAGGGCTCCTAATGCAACATCCGATCAGCTACAGCATATAAGTTTAATAAAATAAAATGAAATGAAATGAAATAGCCAATAGACTTGTATACCGCTTCACAGTGCTTTACAGCCCTCTCTAAGCGGTTTGCAGAAACAGCCTATTGCCCCCCAACAATCTGGGATCTCATTTTACTGATCTCGGAAAGATGGACGGCTGAGCCCACCTTGAGCCGGTCAGGATCGAACTGCTGGCAGTGGGCAGAGTTAGCCTGCAGTACTGTCCCACCAGGGCTCCCCAGCTCTATGACGGTTGTAAGTGGGAAGACTGGTCATCAACCACTTTCTTCAGCACAGTTATGACTTTGCGTGGTTCCTAACAATGGCTGTATGTTGAGGACTACCTGGATCCTTGACCCAGAAGGCCTCTAACGTGGTCATTCTCTTCCTCCAGCCTCCAAAACAACCTGATCAAGGACAAAGGGACAGCTGGCCTGGCGGAGGTGCTCGTCAGCAACCAAACTCTGATGACTCTGCAGTGAGTTTGGCCCATCGTTGCCACATTGCATTGTTCCCACCCCTCTCCCTTCCCGGCCAACAGCTGGCATTGCAGGCCCTCAGCTGCTTTTCGGTTGAGACCATCCCCTTGTCCTCTGAGGCAGCGCTGGGAGGTCCTGATCCGTCCCGGCCCTTTCTGGCGGGGCTGGGCAAACGATGTTGGCCTGCTGGACTGCTCGCCTCTATTCCAAGTCAGCCATTCTGCAGAGGGGCCTTTAATCTGCTCTTCTCCTATTAAAAAAGCCGGTTTGGTCTAATGGTTAAGGCACCAGGCTAGAAAGCGAGAAACCACGAAAGGCGGTTAGGTGGCTTTGGGCTACTCTCTCTCTCTCCGCCCAACCCACCTCACAGGTTTGCTGTTGTAGGGAAAATAAGAGGAGGGAGGGAGGATTAGGTAAGTTTGTCACCTGAATGGAAAAAATAATAAAAATGGGATACAAATAAATGGTAGAGATAGATAAATAGATAATGATAAATAGATAGATAGATAGATAGATAGATAGATAGATAGATAGATAGATAATGATAGAGAGATAGATCAGATATAGATAAATAGACAGAAAAGATAGATTAGGATAGAGAGATGTTAGATAGATGATAGATGAATAGATGGATGGATGATAGCTAAATGAGAGTTAAATAGAGGATAAGAGAGAGCGAGAGTGAGAGAAGCAGAGCTGGTGACAGGCCCCTTCCTCAAATGAGAAAAGCCCCCCTCCTGACCCTCCACATCCATGGCCCTCCCTTCAAGTTTGCCCTCTTTTGAAGTAGAGAGTCACCACTTAGAAGGACAATGCTGCATGTCTGGATCCATTAACGGTCTCCTTCTCCTTTCCCAGCCTCCAGAAGAACGGGGTGGGACCGCAAGGTTCAAAGCAGCTGGCCGAAGCCCTGAAGAAGAACTGGGGCCTGAGGGACCTCATGTGAGGAGTGAGAAACGGAATGCCTCCCCTCAGTCCTGGGGTGGCAACAGGGTTCGCGGCAGGGGAAATTAACCATAGATGGTGGCCATTCATAAGATGGCAGACCGGTCCATGGGGATTTGCAGAGGGGGAAAATAACGATATTGTAGCGTGAACTCAGTCACCTTATATGGGCGTCAGGACATCAGACACCTATTGTAGGACTTAGACCACGTACGAAGCCGTTAGAAGGCTTCTCTTGGGGAACAGAATGTGCCACACTAGAATCCACTTGGTTGGGCTCCACCTACTGTCTTTTCCTGGTCACATCTACCCAACTCACCAGAGCGGGGAGACAGGGAATGCTACGGATCCCTTTTCCCAAGGAGGTCCATCTCATAGAACCAAGAAGAACATGCCCCTGTGGAACATCATGCCTCCAGAGAAAAGATTGCCCCCCCCTTTTAGGCTCTTTCTCAGGGCCTGAAGACATGGTTTTACATGCTGAAGTGTAGATATGTGTGTGTGTATCCATGGGGTATATATAAGTGTACATGCTAGTTGCCAACAGACCTGGGGACCTCAGAAAGGGATGGAGCCCATCAAACGGCTTATTTGATTGATTGATGTTGCCGAGAGGGTGGGGTTGGGGGGTGGGGTTGTTGCTTTTTAAATTGTTTTTATATTGAATTTTTATCTTTGTAAGCTGCCCAGAGACACTAAGAGTTCGTTGGGCAGCCATATAAATGTTCTTAAATAAACGAATCTCTGTCCCTTTGCAAGATGATAACTCTATCCATCAGGTGGAATGGAAACTTAAATTATAATCATGGTTCAAGCGTCCTTCTGCAGGTTAAAATCAACTGGTGACTTATTGACATTTCTCTTCCTTTAGTTTGTCGGGAAACTGTGTCAGTGACATGGGTGCCGCAGCTTTGGCTGAAGGACTAAGGTTGAATCACACCCTTCTAACCCTGGAGTAAGTGGCTTGCTGATCTCTCTCTGTTGGGGTGACTTCTTCTCTGTCCTTGGAAAGAGACTACAGAGTCAGTTTGATATGGTGGTTAAGGCACCAGCCTAGAAAGCAAGAGGTGAGGAGTTCTAGTCCCGCCTTAACCATGAAAACCGGCTGGAAGACTTTGGGCCAATCACCAGGAGACGGTGAATTCAAGTCCTGCCTTAGCCATGCAAGCCAACTGGGTGACTTTGGGCCAGTCCCTCTCTCAGCCCAACCCACCTCACAGGGTCATTGTTGTTGTGGGGAAAATAGGAGGAGGACGGTGTGTTGTGTATATGTTTGCCACTTCGGGTTGCTTGCAAAAATCAAGGTGAGAGATAAATAAATACATATGATTGAGACCAGAATTTCCATTGCTAAGCAAGGCAGTTGTTAAGTGAATCATGCTCAATTTTAAGCCTTTCTTTTTTTGCCAAGCTTATCAAGTTAATCAATCAAATCAATCAGAATAGAGCTGGAGGGGACCTTGGAGGTCTTCTAGTCCAGCCCCCTGCTCAAGCAGGAGAACCTATACCATCTCAGACAGGTGATTGTCTAGTCTCTTCTTAAGAGCCTCCAGTGATGGAGCACCCACAACTTCTGAAGGCAAGCCCTTCTTCCACTGATTAATCACTGCAGTTGTTAAGTGAAAAAACTTGACAGAACAGGAACGGTACAATTAGGAAGAGATCCTGCTCATTTTCCGGTTTTGTGTGTGTTTCAGTCTCCAGAGCAATTCTGTCAGCGACACCGGAGTGACAGCACTCACACGTGCTCTCTGCTGCAACCAGGGTCTCACCAGCCTCAAGTAGGTCCACCCTGCGGTGTACCCAGCACCAACTCCTAGAAAGTCTTTTGACCTTTACCTACAATTCTCAAAGGAGGAATATTTAGAATATACCGCGTGAAAAACGCTCACAAGTCACTCATTGCAATGTTGTCGTAAACAGTTCGCTAAACAAACTGTTGTGAGGTGAGGAGTATCCATAGTCTCCAACTTTCAGATAATGTCTAGGCCAGGGGTCTTCAAACCTGGCCCTTTGATGACTTACCCCATCGGCCAAAGTCAACAGTGATGATCCCACACATTTGCGTTTGTGAGGTCCTTGGTGCTCTTTGAGCTCAGTTGTTTTCTGGCAGACATTTCACTACTAGCACTGATGATGTTACCTAGTTTGGTAATGAAATGTCTGTAAGAAAGACACCAAGCTCAGAGAGCACCAAGGACCCCATAGTCATCTTCCTCCTCCCCTCCCTTCTAGCACTGATGATGTTATCTAGTTTAGTAATGAAACATCTGCAAGAAAACAACTAAGCAACCAAACTCAGAATTCTCCTCCTCCTCCTCCTCCTCCTCCTCCTCCTCCTCTCCACAAACCCCACTCCCTTCTAGCACTGATGATGTTACCTAGTTTGGTAATGAAATGTCTGTAAGAAAGACACCAAGCTCAGAGAGCACCAAGGACCCCATAGTGGTCCCCCTCTCCACAAACCCCACTCCCTTTTAGCGCTGATGATGTTATCTAGTTTAGTAATGAAACGTCTGCAAGAAAACAACTAAGCAACCAAACTCAGAATTCTCCTCCTCCTCCTCCTCCTCTCCACAAAGCCCACTCCCTTCTAACACTGATGATGTTATCTAGTTTGGTAATGAAATGTCTGTAAGAAAGACACCAAGCTCAGAGAGCACCAAGGACTCCATAGTTCAGCCCTGAGCTACGAATCTTCTCTTGTAGTGGCACGCTTACACTCATAATATTATACCTCCCTAAAGATTACCAGCTGCTTGAGATATCTGGATCATTCATCCCTCGTGCCTACTTTGTCATCCTCTTGTTGGGGTGTATAAACAAAATAATTAGCTATTAAGTCATCACAAAAGTGAATTGTGAGGATGCAGGTATCTCCGTCCTCTTCTACGTTCTAAAGTCAGACTGGAGTCTTGTACCAAACGAAGGTATTACAAAAAAACCAATAATGGTTTTTCTCTTCCCTTTTTTTTTTTTTTTTTAAAAAAAAGTCTACGGGAAAACTCCATAAGCCAAGAGGGAGCCCAAGCCATCGCCAATGCTCTGCGAGTTAATCGTAGCCTGAAGGATCTGGAGTGAGTCCCTACTTGTTCGACTTCAAACTTCACATGTCACTTTGTAACAAATGGCTGGACAAGTTGCTGTGGGACAAGAATTACACTAATATATCAAGAGATTGTGGAAGAGAATAATTAAAGAAAGGATGCAAAAGGAGGGACAGAATGAAACGTGAATGGCAAAAATTAAAATATTTTTTAAAATCTATTTCAAATAATTAAATAGAACTGTTCAATTGTCCCCCAGCAAATCAGAATCGGAAGAGAGCTGAAAGGGACCTTGGAGGTCTTCTAGTCCATACCATATCAAACAAGTGACTGTCTAGCCCAGGGGTAGGCAACCTCGGCTCTTTTATGACTCATGGACTTCAACTCCCAGAATTCCTGAGCTGGTTCAGGAATTCTGGGAGTTGAAGTCCATGAGTCATAAAAGAGCCGAGGTTGCCTACCCCTGGTCTAGCCTCTTCTTAAAAACTTCCAGTGATGGAGTTGGTGGCATGCTGTTCCACTGGTTAATTGTCCTCACTGTTAGGAACTTTCTCCTTAATTCCAGATTGCTTCTCTCTTTGGTCAGTTTCCAACCATTGTTTCTTGTCCTGCCCTCCGGTGCTTTGGAGACTAGATTGACCCCCTCGTATTTGTGGCAGCCCCTTAAATATTGGAATACTGCTATTTATGTATTCATGTATAGCGAGTCGGCTGTGGTGACTTGTCCTCCAGTGAGTTGGCCACAGTGAGTTGGCTGGAGGCAATTTGTCCCATTCTGTGCATTGTAAGTCCAGGTCTACCTGTATTGAGGATGTCTTTCATTGGTTTATTGGGACACCTGGGGAACACCTGTATTTCTCAAAAAGATCTAAACGCAAAGAGCAAGACATTTGTCATAGCACCATATCAAAGCTTTTGGGAGCTGACTATTTTAATTACTCCTTTGGTAGTTTTAATTTGAGACCCAAGTTGGTGTCTCAGTTAAAGGCCTAGGGCTAGGAACCAGGAAGGCATGAGTATATTACATTATTTTGAAACGCTCCTGTGAAGCTAAATCTTCCCTAGCACCCATGCACCTTTCTAACTCTCCTTTCTTTGGGGGCTTCTTCCAGCTTGGCGGCCAACTTGCTACATGACGAAGGGATCCACACCATTGCCCAAGCGTTGAAGGAGAACCAAGCCCTGACTTCTCTACAGTGAGCTGTGGGAACTTGGGCGCGGGTGGCGTTTGCTTTTTTTTTTTTTGCATGGCCTCATCCGGGGATTTAGGCCTCGTGTGTCTGAAATACAAAGCCAAGTGCAGGACACCAACCGGGGACGGGAATCTCCCAGAAGCTCTTGAGTTTCCTACTCCAGGGGATTGTAAAAATAGTGCGTGGGGGAGGAAGCAGATCCACAGCATAAGCTCTGCCTCTCACAAAAGGGTAGGAGTTGTCCATCAGACCTTGCAGTATGAAGCGCGTGGTCCAATTTGCAAAGTTGCTTCCCCAAACCACTTTCCTTGAGTTGAAGCTGCTCCTTGGCCTTGATGAAGATGATGTTAACCATCCAGTCCCGTCTGACTCTTGGCGATTCTGTGGGCCAGGTCGCTACGCCTTTTCTGATCTTGCACTGCTTGAGTTTTTCTATGCTATAGCTGGGGTCAGCTTTGTTGGTCTCCAGCCACCGTGTTCTTTGATGGCCGGGTTGTCTTTTACCGCTAACCCTTCCAAACATAATTGCTATCTCCAGTGAATTCCCCCACATGATGTGGCCAAAATAAGTAAGACACAGTTTGTGATTTTTGCCTTCCAGTGACATATTTAGAATAGAATGGAATGGAATGGAATGGAATGGAATGGAATAGAACAGAACAGAATAGAATAGAAATTTGGAAGGGACCTTGGAGGTCTTCTAGTCCAGCCCCCTGCTCAAGCAGGAGAACCTATACCATATCAAACAAGTGACTGTCTAGTGATGGAGCGCCCATGATTTCTGGCGGCATGCTGTTCCACTGGTTAATTGTCCTCACTGTTAGGAACTTTCTCCTTAATTCCAGATTGCTTCTCTCTTTGATCAGTTTCCAACCATTGTTTCTTGTCCTGCCCTCCCGTGCTTTGGAGAATAAGTTGACCCCCTCATCTTTGTGGCAGCCTCTCAAATACTGGAATACTGCTATCATGTCACCCCTATTTCTTCTTTTCTTTTATTTGGTGTTATGCGCTCTAATACGTGCTTGTTAGTCGCCTTTGCTGTCCCAGGAATATCCTTGGGCATATAAGGTACTTATTTAAGAGACAAAAAGTTATTTTGACTCTTAAAAAAAACCAAAACATTTCCTTCACCTTGAATAACTGGAACCCCAAACTTCACTCAAGGGAGGATTTGGGGAAAGTACTTTGGAGAAAGGATGGGGCAGTCACCTTCTCACTTGGGACCTATAGTAGGACAGCAATTTAGACTCACAGCTCCCGTATTCCGCACTGATACATTTTAGAAGATTTGACTTTTATTCTGATTGTTCTCTCTTCTTTTAGCTTGCAATGGAATTTCATTCAGGCCAAAGCTGCTAAGGCCCTGAATTTGGCTTTACAATGCAACAAGAGCCTGACCATCTTGGAGTAAGTCTTCATCTAGATCTCACACGAATAGTTTTTTTACAATAAATGGAAAAAAACAAAAAACCCGCTTTTCTAAAATCTCAGGATTGATTTAGACATGTCAGAATTTGTGTTGCAGCCGAATGCTTTGAGATGACCCTGCTTTAATGACGTATTAAATATTTAATAAATATTATACTGTATATCCCAGCAGTGGGCTCCTGCCATGTGGTAACTGGGCTTCATACACCCAACCCTAATTTAGTGAAACAGACAGGGATTGCGCAACATGCTAACCCACAAAGCCAACTAACTCAAGTTAAAATTCACTAAGTTTAGCTCGTGTGAAGCCAGCCATTTAGAGCACGTTGATGCTACCATTTTGAATCCTCACATAAAAGGCCTCTGTTGAACGAAAGGCACAGAACAGGATTTGATTTGGTTCAAAAGAATTCTTGGCTGCTCAGAAGACTCGAGTTAGGTATAAGTCAGGGGTAGGCAACCTTGGCTCTTTTATGACGCATGGACTTCAACTCCCAGAATTCCTCAGCCAGCATGGCTCAGCTTGGAAACCTCTCCCTTTCCCCTCAGCATGGCTGGCTCAGGAATTCTGGGAGTTGAAGTCCACGAGTCATAAAAGAGCCAAGTTTGCCTACCCCTGGTATATAGGTAGACTCCCATTACGCAAACTTTATGCAAAAATTCTATAAGATGTTTCCAGTCAACCATCAATGTAGTGTCCCCCCCCCTCTAATCCAAGAAGTCATCTTCACAAATTTCATCATTTTCAAAACTGTTCTTACATTGCGGGTATGGGTCAAACGTTTCCACTTTTGAGCCGATAATAATCAAATCTCCACCAGCCTTGAGCTGTGAAGTAAACTAATCCTTTGCCTTTGTTGTCTCTCAGCTTACAAGAAAATGCCATCGGGGACGAAGGAACGGCTGCTTTGGCCTCTGCTCTGCGGGTGAACTCAACGCTTGAGGCTCTCTAGTAAGTTTCTTTGCTATGCAGAAGGGCAGCACGTCAGTCCGAAGAGAGGCGGGCGGAAGCCTTCGGTGGGAGAGACCAGCTACTGTTGGCCCAAGACTTCAGTCTGGCCAAGCACAGTTGACCCGCCACTTGTCCGTGACTGCTGTGGATGAGTTCCTCAAGGTTGTTCCCAACTTAAAACCATTGGTTTAGTGACCATTTGAAGTTACAATGGCACTGAAAAAGTGAATTATAACCGTTTTCCCACACTTAATGACCATTGCAGCATCCCTATAGCCACCTGATCAGAGTTTGGATGCTTGGCAATTGGCCAAGTTGCAGTATCCTGAGGTCTTGGGATGCCCTTTTGCGACCCTCTGACAAGCAAAGCCCATGGGGCAGCCAGATTCACTTAACGACCAGGTTACTAACTTAACAACCGCAGTCATTTCACTTAACAATTGTGGCAAGAAAGGTTGCAGAATGGGGCAAAAGTCACTGAACAACTGTCTCGCTTAGCAACAGAAATCTTGGGCTCAATTGTGTTCCTAACTCGAGGTCCACCTGACGGTTGATCTGCCCTTCTGTTATTTTCGACACAGGAAGACTTTATTTAATGAAATATGATTAGATTCCTTCTCTAAACCTGAGGTCATCAGATCCCAGAGAACCAAACTTGCGGTACTTTTGGGAACGGGAAAACTGAACGGCGTAAATCGCGTTAAAATGTTGAATGGGACTTTCATTTTTCCAGAGGGATTTTGTACGTTAAAAGGGCCAGCCAAGAACAGTTTTGATCTCACCGGCTTCTCCTACGTATTTCATCGTGTCAATATGGAAAGCAGAGAGGAGAGAGAGCAGCCAGGTCAACCCGTTTTGTGGTCGAAATCAGAATCCCACGGGCATTCACGCTCGGCCTGAAAATTATAACCTTCCCCTCTTTTGACCATTTATCCCACTGAGTTCCTGGGCACTCTGATGAATGGTGGGAGGCCTTGGTGCTCTCTGAGCTTGATTGTTTTGCTGCAGATGTTTCGTTGCCCAACTAGGTAACATCATCAGTACTAGGAAAGATGGAGTTTGCTCTCTGTTTATGTACAATAGCTTGACCCACCATACCTCCACCAACCCACACCTCCACCAACCCACACCTCCTCACACTGATGATGTTACCCAGTTTGGTAATGAAATGTCTTCAAGCCAACCACCAAGCCCAGAGAACACCAAGGACCCCTCCTTTTAACCCTGAGCTACAAATATTCTCTTACACAGTATTAGTACTCTGCCGAATGCGAAACTGGCATAGTTGGAGCCCTCTTAAAAGTGCTGATTTGTTTGCAGCCTGCAGGTGGCAGCAGTCGGGGCGAGCGGGGCCACCGCACTGGCAGAAGCACTGGTGGTTAACAAGAGCCTGGCCGTCTTGGAGTAAGTAATCTCCTCTCCCCCATAAGGAGATCTCTCTTCTCGTGGGAGAAAGGCAGGAACTGGGATAAAGGGGAGCATTCTTAATTTAAATTTAAAAAGATTAAAAATGTGAATGCCAGGGATATGTCCGACCGGCGCGTCATTCTGTGTGCATGTCGATCCCAAGGGGGCGCTGTAAAAGATGGGTCATTGTTTGAATAGTGTTGCATTCAGAGTAAATGTCCTCTGGGAGAAACCCCCCCCCCCATTTTTCCATGGGGTCTTTAGTTCTAGCCCAGGGGTCCCCAACCGCTGGGCCATGGCCCACTAGTGAGCTGTGAGGGGTTTGCAACCGGGCTGCAGAAATGGCTGGTGCATCCTCACTCTGTTTAAGTGCCGGCCGCTTGCACAGGACCATCCCC
>NW_027673371.1:0-12500 GCF_964194415.1 Vipera berus
TGTCAGAAGGTCACAAAAGGGGATGGCGCGATCCCGGGACACAAATAGGAGACAGTTGCCAAGTGTCCAAATTTTGATCGTGTGACCGTGAGGTGCTATAACGGTTGTAAGTGTGAAAAACAGTCATCAGTTACTTTTCTTCGTGCCATTGTAACTTTGAATGTTGTACAACAAGGTTGTAAACCTACATTCCGTGTAAGATGGGTGGACTTCAACTCCCAGAATTCCCTGGCACTAATGCATTCCTTTTGATATGTATTCCCCAGGGCTAGGCAACCTTGGCTCTTTTATGACTCATGGACTTCAACTCCCAGAATTCCTGAGCCAGCCAACCTGGCTCCGGAATTCTGGGAGTTGAAGTCCACGAGTCCTGAAAGAGCCAAGGTTGCCTAGCCCTGGTATGCCCATTATGGCATGCTTACTCTCTTGCAATCCCTTCCTCTGCAATCTCTCTACTCTAGAGGGTAGGAGGGGGGAAAAAACACGCATGGCTGGCTGGGGAATTCTGGGTGTTGAAGTCCACCCATCTTACAGTTCCCCGGGCTGAAGAACGCGGGTGTGCAACACATAAAGGATGAATCTGAAGACTAGTGGAGTGTCCAGTGTTGACTTTTGTGCATTGGGGAGACCCCCGACCCTTGACACATCCTCCCATCCTGCTGTATATGATGACATCACAAGCGGTGATGTCATCGTGACTTCCACACACCTGGTGCTCCTTCTTCCCATCCTCTGCGGAAGCCTAATTTGTTGGCTAGAATCTGCAATCACAACTCCCCAGGTGCCTCGGGCGTGTGTGTGTGTGTGTGTGTGTGTGTGTGTGTTATGTGTGCATAGCTGTGTGTGGTTGCCTAGATGTCAAGGACCCCTGAATCAAGTTTTTTTCTCCAAGGCACTGGCTTTCCGCACCCATCACACCTGGATTCTCCTCCGCCTTGTAGTGGATGAAGCATGGGTGGTGGAATACGTGAGCCCAGGATAATGGTTTCCAGAGTCGACCGGCCCTCAGAACAAGGTGCCAAAGAGAGGCCCTGATTTTTGGGTCGTCCTTGCAAGGAAAGCAGAACGAATGAAATAGCAAGGCGGTTCCGCTTCCTGCCGGCCGATCCGCTTACCGACCGGGTTGCCAAACTTAACAAGGGCAGCGACTCACTTAATGGCAGTGAGAAATGTTGTAACGACAGGATGAAATTTGTTGGACGAATGTTGGGCTCATCAGTCCAGGACTGTCTCTCAAGGCGCCATTTCGATAGAGGCGTCCTCTCCCCTCCCCCTCCCTCCCCCCCAGTGCTTTTTAAAAATTGATGTCCTGGCTGGACTCCAAAAAACAACATCAACGGAGCATTGGTTTCCCGGGAGAAACCTCGGTCAATTTGGCAGGGGGAGAAGCCAGCCTGATTTCTCCCTCGAGCTCTGGTTGGGAAGCCATGGGACTTGTAGTCCAGCTTCAGGGGAGGAGGCATGCCCGTTCATACCCTAAAGGGGAGCAGAGGGACTGTGGTGGAAGCCCCCCAAATTCAGATAAATGCCCTACGAGGCCCAGGGTTCTGTATTTCCCCGAGTCTAAAGCCGGGTTCCCTCAGCTTAGCAAGTTTAAGCTTTATGGACTTCAACTCCCAGCATTCCTCAGCCAGCATTAAAGCAGGCTGACTGAGGAATGCTGGGTGTTGAAGTCCACCCATCTTAAAGCACGATGATTGGGGAATTCTGGGAGTTGAAGTCCACCGGTCTTAAAAGCATGATGGCCTGTGAATTCTGGGAGTTGAAGTCTACCCATCTTAAAGTAGCCTTGGTGGAGCAGTGGGCTAATGCCTCCTTAAGTAACACCAGCTGCCTGCAATTAGCGCAGGTTCGAGTCCCACCAGGCTCAAGGTTGACTCGGCCTTCCATCCTTCCGAGGTAGGTAAGATGAGGACCCAGATTGTTGGGGGCAATAAGCTGACTTTGTAATAATGCCGCTTGCCCCCCCCCCCGAAAGCCCTAATAAGCAGGCATATACATAGAATGAAGGCTATTGCTAAGCACATTGGTTTGTGCTTCTTAGATTGTAAGCCGCCCTGAGTCTTCAGAGAAGGGCGGGATATAAATGGGATTAAAAAAAAAGTTTCTGAGGCTGAGAAAGGAACTCTAAAGGAACAACTGACCAGGGAGATTAACTCATCCCAAAAGACAGAAACAAAATCCTACAGTACCGGAGGGCAGGACAAGAAACAACAGATGCAAATCAAGGAGAGAAGCAACCTGGAATTCAGGAGAAACTTCCTGACAGTGAGGACAATGAACCAGTGGAACAGCTTGCCACCAGAAGTTGTGGGTACTCCATCACTGGATGTTTTTAGGAAGAGGCTAGATGGTCACTTGTCTGAGACGATATAGGTTCTCCTGCCTGAGTAGGGGGCTGGACTAGAAGACCTCCAGGGTCTCATTCTATTCTATTCTATTCTATTCTATTCTATTCTATTCTATTCTATTCTATTCTATTCTATTCTATTCTATTCTATTCTATTCTATTCTATTCTATTCTATTCTACTCTACTCTACTCTACTCTACTCTACTCTACTCTACTCTACTCTACTGAGGCCCCATGAATTTCTCCATCTTCCTGGTTTCCTTAATTTTCACTTTCTTTAATTTTAACTCTCCAGCCAGATTTGGCGGGTGTGTGTGTGTGTGTGCGTGCATAGATTTGGGCCTGTGGGTTAGCCCTGGACTTTGTTGTGGCGTTGACCTTGATCTTGATCCAGTTATTGTGGGAAAATCGGTCTGTGAGAAGGTCGCGGCACCTTTTAGGCCTCCGTCGAAGCAGGCAGAGAACCAACCCCGGGGGCCTTGACCGCAGGGGCTGCTGGCCGATTGGGTTGAGTGTCTTGGCCAGCGGCTGGCACACTTGGCTGGCAGTGCCAGGCCAACCCAGCCAGGACCCAGTGCTGCCAACTGTGTCGAGGAAAAGAAAAATCAGAATTTCTCATCCGTTGCAGAGAGGTGACTTTCAGAGTCTTCAAGGTGCTAGTCCATAGCGGCCACAGAGGCAAGTGCAGGTAGATCTTGATGTGCAACCTTTCGTTTGGCGACTGCCCAAAGTTATAACAGGGCTGAAACAAAATGACGTATGGTTGATCCTTGCACCTAACGACTGTCATAGCATTCCCCACAGTCATGTGATAAAAAATGCTTGGCATCTGGTATCTGGTGATGGTTGCGGTGAACCAGGATCCCGGGTTCACCGTTGGCGACTTTCCCAGCTGGCTTCTGGCAAGCAAAGTCAATAGAGGAATAGAATAGAATAGAACAGAATAGAGAATAGAATGGAATGGAATGGAATGGAATAGAATTACAGGATGGCCTAGAATACAATAGAATAGAACAGAAATAATGGAGAATAGAATAAAATAGAATAGAATAATAAAATACGGAATAGAATAGAATAGAAAAAAATATAGAATAGAATAAGAAATAGAATAGAATAGAATAGAAAATATAGAATAGAATAGAATAGAATAGAATAGAATAGAATAGAATAGAATAGAATAGAAGCTGGAAGGGACCTTGGAGGTCTTCTAGTCCAGCCCCCTGCTCAAGCAGGAGAACCTATACCATCTCAGACAAGTGACCGTCTAGTCCCATGGTGGCGAACCTATGGCACGCGTGCCACAGGTGGCATGCAGAGCCCTCTCTGTGGTCACGCGTGCCGTCATCCCAGTCCTAGGCCTTCAGCTGGGTTTTATAAAACCTTTTCGCTTTAGGCCTCCGCCGCCGTGTGCAAAAAATTAAAAAAGGTTCAATCAATCAATTTCAACTTCTCGCGGGGAAAAAAAAGATCTCGCAAAGTTGGAATTGATTGATTGAACTTTTTAGTCCCAGCCAGTCTGCCGTTACCACCGCAGCCACGCCCACCCAATGAGCCACGCCCACCCAATGGGCCACACCCACCCAATGGGCCACGCCCATCCGGCACCCAACGATACATAAGTGGGTTTTGGGTTGCAGTTTGGGCACTCGGTCTCTAAAAGGTTCGCCATCACTGGTCTAGTCTCTTGTTAAAAAATATCCAGTGATGGAGCACCCATGATTTCTGGTGGCAGGCAGTTCCACTGGCTGATTGTCCTCGCTGTCAGGAAGTTTCTCCTTAATTCCAGGTTGCTTCTCTCTTTGGTCAGTTTCCAACCGTTGTTTCTCGTCCTTCTCTCTGGTGCTTTGGAGAATAGCGTGACCCCCTCTTCTTTGTGGCAGCCCCTCAGATACTGGAAGACTGCTATCGTGTCCCCCCTATTTCTGCTTTTCTCTATAGCCAGACCCAAGTCCCGCAGCCGTTCTTCGTATGTTTTGGTCTCCAGGCCTTGGATCCTCTGAGTTGCTCTTCTCTGCACTTTTTCCAAACGCTCAACATCTTTGTTGTGATACTGTGACCAAAACTGGCTGCAGTATTCCAGGTGTGGCCTTACTAGGGCTTTATGAAGCGGTATGAATACTTCCATGATCTTGATTCTATGCCTCTGTTTATGCAACCCAGGATTGTGTTGGCTTTTTTGGCTGCCGCTGCTTGCTTAATGACGGCACGGTTTCGCTTAACAACTGCCGCGATTCGCTTAACAACTGTGGCAAAAAAGGGTCTGCCGACGAGGCACAGTTGACTTGTCTCATTAGCCACGTAATTCTGTTGTGCTATGGAGCTGAGGAACACCCGAGCAGCTAGTCCTCAACTTACGACAGTTCAGTTCAGCGACTTGTTCAAAGTTACAATGGCACTGAAAAAAGACTGTCCCACGGTCCTTGTGATCAAAATCTGGGTGCTTGATAACTGACTCATATTTATGACGGTCGCAGCGTCCCGAGGTCGTGGGATTCCCCTTTTACGACCTGACAAGCAAAGTCAATGGGGGAAGCCAGATCCACTTAACAACCTGCACAGATTCCCTTAACGACCGTAGCAAGAAAGGTTGTAAAATGGGGCAAACCTCACTTAACAACTGTCTCATTTACTGACAGAAACTTGGGGCTCAGTCGTAGTTTGAGGACTAGCTGTATACAATTAACAGCTGCAGTGTTTCGCTTAGGGACCATGGGAAAAAAGGTCATAAAATTGGGCATGGCTAACCTTAACAACTGCCTTGCTTTGCGATGGGAATTCTGGCCTCAGCGGTGTCTTAAGACGAGGACTCTCTGTATTTTAAGTTTTATTTTTTATTTTTAACAGAGTTCAATAATAATCATTCAACAAAAGTGTGTTGTCTATCTTATTCACTAATTCAAATTAAATTCCTAATCCTTAAATCTTTTCTCTAACCATTGATTAAAATAGGTCCCAAGTTTGAAAATATTCTGTTTCTTCTTTTTCTTTCAACGTTAAAGTCTGTCCATTTCCTCACAGTTTAGCGGGTTTTTATTATTATTATTATTATTATTATTTCTTCTACTGGTGGTGTTTCTTCGTTCTTCCAATATTGTGCAAGTATAGTTCTTGCTGCCGTTATCACATGTAGAATCAAATATATGCTTTGCTTTTCAAGTTTTTCTGGCATTATACCTAGTAAGAAAAATTCAGGTTTATAGTCTATAGGTGTTCCTCTAACATTTTTTTCTAACCGAGCATGGATTATTGTCCAATATCTCCTTGCTTTAACACACATCCACCACATGCGATAGATAATAAGTACCTGGTTTGTGTTCCAACATTTCTCTGACCTGTGTTTGAACCTCTTTGCTAATCTTGTTGGTGGCAAGTGCCATCTATAAAACATTTTATGGAAGTTTTATTTGCGTGAAGCTGACCTTGTCAATTTGTAGTTTCTTTCCCCACAAACTTTGCCACTTTTCTAAGTCTGTATTATATACAAAAACTTTTGCCCATACTATCATTACCCTCTGGCAGGGAATAATACTCTGTATTTTAAAAGCCTTGCTTGGGAGGAAAAAAATAAATCACTCGTGCACGTGCAGAGTGTTTTGTTGCTGACACCATCGGCCCACAGGGAAAATCGTGACGTTATTGTTCCAAAAAGGCAAATTTCGCCACTCACATATGTGTATGACGTGTGTGTGTGTGTGATGTCGCTTTCCCCTCCCCTGCAGCTCAGCGGGACACCCCCCCCAGGAGTCCCCTCTGAGCCCTTTCTCGTATTATGAATGGTTTTGAGTCACCTTTATTAGTTGTGTTGTTGGTTTGCTGTGATACAAAGATGCAGATGCTGCAAGAGCTCTTCCCATTGCCATCTGATTCCTCAGACTGAAAAAAAAAGTAAGGTGTTGGTGGGATTAGGTAAAGTTAAGTTTTCAAATTGGACCGCTTTAAGACTTGTGGACTTCTTCAGCTCCCAGAATTCCCTGGGACTAATGCATTCCTTCTGATAGGTATACCCATTGTGGCCTGTTTACTCTCTTGTAATCCCTTCCTCTGCAATCTCTCCGCTCTTGGAAGTAAGGGGAAAAAAGAGAGAGGCATGGCTGGCTGAGGAATTCTGGGAATTGAAGTCCGCGCATGTTAAAGCAGCCAAATTTGACAACCACTGTTGTGGAGTTGAGACACAGGTTTTCTTCCTTGGTGTAAAGCAGGATCTTCAAACTTGGCCGCTTTAAGACTTGTGGACTTCAGCTCCCAGAATTCCCTGGGACTAATGCATTCCTTCTGATAGGTATACCCATTGTGGCCTGTTTACTCTCTTGTAATCCCTTCCCCTGCAATCTCTCCGCTCTTGGAAGTAAGGGGAAAAAAGAGAGAGGCATGGCTGGCTGAGGAATTCTGGGAATTGAAGTCCGCGCATGTTAAAGCAGCCAAATTTGACAACCACTGTTGTGGAGTTGAGACACAGGTTTTCTTCCTTGGTGTAAAGCAGGATCTTCAAACTTGGCCGCTTTAAGACTTGTGGACTTCAGCTCCCAGAATTCCCTGGGACTAATGCATTCCTTCTGATAGGTATACCCATTGTGGCCTGTTTACTCTCTTGTAATCCCTTCCTCTGCAATCTCTCCGCTCTTGGAAGTAAGGGGAAAAAAGAGAGAGGCATGGCTGGCTGAGGAATTCTGGGAATTGAAGTCCGCGCATGTTAAAGCAGCCAAATTTGACAACCACTGTTGTGGAGTTGAGACACAGGTTTTCTTCCTTGGTGTAAAGCAGGGTCTTCAAACTTGGCCGCTTTAAGACTTGTGGACTTCAACTCCCAGAATTCCCTGGGACTAATGCATTCCTTTTGATAAGTATACCCACTGTGGCCTGTTTACTCTCTTATAATCCCTTCCTCTGCAATCTCTCCGCTCTTAGAAGTATGAAAAGAAACAAAAAAGAGGCATGCCTGGCTGAGGAATTCTGGGAGTTGAAGTCCACAAGTATTAAAGCGGCCAAGTTCTGAGACCCCTGGTATAAAGGCACAGACCCTGTCTTGCTCAACCACAACTCCCAGCAATCCCTGCCAGCCAGACGCTCGGGATGCTGGGAGTTGTAGTTTCGAGAGCTGGCCATGTTTGAAGTCAATATAGACAACTTTCTGCGTTCTTCCATTCCAGTTTTAACCCTGCTGACAGGGGATGAGTGTTGAAATCTTGCCCACTGGGTAGGGGAATACTTTTCTCACCTGCAGACCTTGCAAAGTCTCCAGGTGGGTTGCCATGCTGGCTCAGCGGGGCAGGTTGTGGTCCTGGATTTGGTGAGAATCGGCTATCGGCTTTGCCCGTGGGCTGGGTTGGGCCATCTCATAAGTTGGTCTTAGGTTTTGTTCAGGAAATCAGCACAGCAGTTGGGCTTGTGAAGCTGGGTTGAGCATTGACTGCATGGTTGGGATCTGGTTTGGGATCTGGAGGCGGAATGGAGTGCATCTCTCCAACCTTCATCACCCCTGGCTAGCTTGGATGACCATGGTTGAAGTATTGAGTCTTCAATGACCGTGGTTGAAATGTATGAGCCTTGGTTGACCATGGTTGATGTGTGTGAGCCTTGGAGGATCACAGTTGATGTGTTTGAACCTTGGATGACCATGGTTGATATGTTTAAGTCTTGGGTGACTATGGTTGATATGTGTGAACCTTAGGTGACCACGGTTGATGTGTGTGAGCCTTAGGTGACCATGGTTGATGTGTTTGAGCCTTGGATGACCACGATTGATGTGTTTGAACCTTGGGTGACTGCAGTTGATGTGTTTGAGCCTTGGGTGACCACAGTTGATGTGTTTGAGCATTTGATAACAACGATTGATGTGTTTGAGCCTTGGGTGACCATGGCTGATGTGTTTGAGCCTTGGATGACCACGGTTGATGTGTATGAGCCTTGGATGACCACGGTTGATGATTGTGTGTGTGTTGCAAGACCATGGATGGTGCCTGTGTGAGTCTTTGAAGACCATCTATGACGTTTGCGTGAAGTTTGGAGGACCATGGATGACTCTTGTCTGAATCTTTGTAGACCATGGACAGTGCATCTGTGAGTCTTGGAAGACCAGGGTTGATGTGTGTGTGAAGCTTGGAAGACCACGGCTGGGTATGTGTGTGTAGCTGTATCTCCTCTGTCCATGATGTCTTCCCTTTTCTCCCTTCCTCCTTCCCTTCTCCCCTTAATTTGGCTCCATCCATCCATCCATCCATCCATCCCTCTCTTGCCCTGGCCCCCAGCAACCCTTCCTCCCCCCCCATTGGTCCTCCTCCCGCCAAGTCCCAGGGGTGGGGCACTCCCCTCTCCCCTGCCCATCCCTTCCCCTGACCGTGCGCTGTGGGGAGGGAGTGGGCTTCTGCCCTCCCCTTCCAGCCCCTCTCGTTGGGCCTTTGGATTCTCCCAGACACAATTTGGCGCTAATTACACGTTCCTGCTCCTAATTGCCACATTGTGAATGATAAACAAAAAAACTCCAATTTTATTTAATTAAAGACCTGGGAGAATTCACCAGGGAGAATTGAAAGCGCTGCGGAGCTGGGAGAGGCTGGCACAGCTTTCTGTGGAAGAGGATGGTGGCCTGGCCGGGAGGCTGTCGCTATCCAGGCCCCGGCACCTTCGTGGGCCTGGTGTGCCCAGTGGCTCCTCTGGGAGGTGGTCCTCGAGTTACGTCCATTTTTCTGCATCCGTTCAGTCTCAGCCTATGGAGACCGAGGATCTCCATAGACCTTCGTTTAGCAACCGTTCAAGGTAGGTGTGAAAAAAAATGACTTATGGCCGGTCCTCACACTTATGACCAAAGGATGAAAAACGGTTGCAGCATCCCAGGGTCATGTGATCACCAGGTGTGACCTTTGCGGTCAGCTTCCAACAAGCAAAGAAAAGTGTGTGGGGGGGAAGCCAGGTTCGCTTAAGGACTGCGGTGATTTGTTTAACAACCTTGGCGAAAGAGGTCGTAAAATGGGGCAACCCCCCCCTGAACAACTGCCTTGCTTAGCAACCTGTGACAGCTCTCTTAGTGAGCGGAGTTGCAACGGTGCCGAAACAAGGGACGTATGGCCGTTTTTCACACATACGATCGTTGCAGTATCGCCGTGGTCACGTGATCGACGCTTGGCAGATGACTCCCATTTGTGATGGTTGCAGCGTCCTGGGGTAGCAAGTAGGGTCATAAAATGGGGCAAAACTCACAAGAAATGTCTCGCTTGGCAACAAAAACTTTGGGTTAAGTTGTGTTCGTAAGTCGAGGACTCCCTGAAGAGAGTAACCGTCTTGTAGTTTGGCCTTGGGTCAACGGTCAGCCACCTGGACACCTTCCTTGTCCTTCCAGATCAGGGGAACGCAACGTGGCTTTCTGGGAAGAGGTGAACCTGGAGCTTGGAACATCTCATGATCCAAGGGTGCTCCATCTTGGTGTCCTCAGGACTGAACCATGGTGGGAAAAGAAGCCACTTGGACCTCTTGAGATCTCCACATCTCCCTTGGATGTCCTCATCCAGGGCAGACAGACGTGGAACGGATCCCTCCCCAACGTAGGATGAGTTATGGGTTCTCCCTGGATTGGGGACCTCATCCCTCGTCTTCTGGGGGTGTCTTGTTGTTTCTGGAATCCTTTGGGGGGAGCCCCCTGGGTGCTTTGGTTAAGGTTGAGGAACCCACCCTGATGTTTATTCCTCCCCACAGTGGCCTGATGGTTGCGTTCTCTCGAGTTCCTCACAAAGACGTGGTCCTTCCCTCTTCCTCTTTGGAACTGGGACTCCTCGGTGAGATGCTGGCCTTCGGTTGCTTCGGCATCTTCTCGAAGTCCACCACAAGAACGGGGTCTCCTACGCTTTGCTCACCCCAGTTTATGCTCGAGGAAGGCAAGGTTTAGGGTTGGGGAGACTTGGGGGGGGTGAGTTCAAAGAGGTCTCCAGGGGAGGAAAGGGAACCTCTTCATTGGAGGTGGAGAAGACCACCTTCTTCCTGGACACCTGGCTCCACCTGCTTCTACCTGCTTCCCCTTTCTCTCTGGTTGACCCACAACTTCCGTTCTCTCTCTCCCGCTCCCTGAACCTCTAGGTGCCTCTCTCCCTGGAGGTCGTGCTGCTCCGGACCCACCATGGAACGCAACAGATGTCCGATCTGTGCCAGAACATTTGTGTGGGTCACCTGCTAGGACCGCTGGGTTTCATCACCTTCTCAGCTCACGCTGCCACCTCTCTGGCCTACGTCCTCCTCCTCCTCCTCCTCTTCTTCTGCTGGTGCTGCCACCCGGGTCAACCGTTCTGACTCTTTCTCCCCCCCCACCCTCCCCTTGTGAAGGACCACTGGCCTGGCCTCCTCTCCGGTCACCATGTTCCTCTCGTCCCCGAGCTTCGTCCGCCGGGTGCTGAACGTCCGGTCAGGTTCGGCCCTCCTTTTCTGGCTCCTGGGGCTGGCCCTGCGCCCGTCGTCCCTCTCGGGGCAGAAGCCCGAAGACAAGTACCCCGTGGTGCCCACCAACTACGGGAAGCTGCGGGGAATCAAGAAAGGCCTGAACAACGAGATCCTCGGCCCCGTGGTGCAGTACCTGGGCATCCCATACGCCACGCCGCCCGTCGGCGAGCGACGCTTCCAGCCGCCCGAGGCGCCGGCTTCCTGGTCCGAGGTGCGCAATGCCACCGCTTTCGCCCCGGTCTGCCCGCAGAACATCCACGGCATGCTGCCCGCCATCATGCTGCCCGTGTGGTTCACCGACAATCTGGAGATCGTGGCCGGGTACGTGCAGAATCAAAGCGAAGACTGCCTCTACCTCAACGTCTACGTCCCCATGGAGGATGGTAAGCAGGCGGAAGGGGGGGGCAGCAGGGAGGGGATGGGTGGGCACAGGGGGGGTCTTAGGCCCCTTCTCGGTCCCACCGGGCCACTGGAGGGGTCTTCCCCACCAAAGCCCCCCCTTTTCTCTCAAGTCTCTCTCCCGCTCGAATTCTCCCACCCGCCCACCGACTCAGCGTACCAGCACCCCTTCTCCATCGCCCTGCCCAAGCTGTGCCCACCCCATCTTCTTTGGAGGGGGGGCATTGGGGCTGTCTTCAAGGGGGCGAATGAGGTCCCCTTTCCTGGGGGGGTGTCTCCCTCTGGCAAATGAGGGTCCCTTGGGGTCTCCCTCTGCAGGTGGGTGAGGGGCAGCTGGCGCCGAAGGGCAGGAGGTCTTGTTCTTTTTGCTCTGCGGGGTGGGGCTCACGAAATCTGGACGGAGCCGCCCTCCCCAAGGGAGGGAACGCACAGATGCTCAGCTAGGCCAGTTCCGGTCCATCCGGGACCCCCCCCCTCTCCTTTTTTTCCAGCCCAATCTCAAGTTTGTCCTGGAGGACCCACAATCTTCTTGAGAACGTTTCCACAGTTTTGGTCCCATCTTTGCCGACTCCTCCAGCTGTAGACTTTCACAAGCCGTCCCCGACTTGCAGCAGTCCATTTAGTGACCATTCAAAGTTACGAAAAATGAGCCATTTTTCACACTTACGACCTTTGCAACCTCCTCGTGGTCACCCGATCGACATTCAGACACTGGTGACTGACTCGTATCTACGACGGTCGCAGTGTCCTGGGGTCGCGCGATTCCCCCTTTGGCCGACCGTCTGGCTAGCCAAGTCAGCGGGGGAAGACGGATTTGCTGAATGACCGGGTTGCTCACTTAGTGACTGCAAGGATTCACTTAACATCTTCGGTTGTAAAATGAGGCAAAACTCGCTTAACAAAGGCCTCGCTTAACGAAGGGAATTTTGGGCTGCGTTGTGGTCGTAAGACGAGGTATCTGCTTTTTTTCAGATTCCAGATCTCTCCCCCCTGCCCCCACCCCATTCCACCAGGGCTGCCCCCAGCTTTTCAGACACGGCTGGGAGGCCACCTGGAGAGGTTGGAGATCCTGGGTGCGAAATATGGAACTTTGGCTTCCACCACAGCAAAATGGGGTGCCCCCCCTTAATTAGGCAGCTGCTCCCCTATTTCCAGCACCCTCTTTGCTGAACGCCTCCTTCCCCCAAATTTGGCCTTCTGCCTCCTGGTGCCAGTTTTGGACCTCGCCACGCTTGGCGGCAACTCAAGCCCCCTCCCCTGAAAGAGGGTCCATGCCCTGCAAAGCCCCCACCCCGCCTGGCCAGCAGGCAGAAGCCCAACAGGTCCCGT
>NW_027673371.1:15000-26502 GCF_964194415.1 Vipera berus
CACTCACCGCTTCTGGAGGGAGGTTGTTCCACTGGTTAATTGTTCTCACTGTCAGGAAGTTTCTCCTTAGTTCCAGGTTGCTTCTCTCCTTGACTAGTTTCCATCCGTTGCTTCTTGTCCTGCCTTCTTTAGAGGCTTTGGAGAAGAGCTTGGCTCCCTCTTCTTTGGGGCAGCCCCTGAGATACTGGAAGACGGCTATCATGTCCCCCCTCGTCCTTCTCTTCGTTAAACTACACATACCCAATTCCAGCAACCGTTCCCTGTATGTTTTAGCCTCCAATCACCTGATCATCTTTGCTGATCTTCTCTGTACTCTTTCTAGAGTCTCAAAATCTTTTTTACATCGTGGTGACCAAACCTGGATGCAGTATTCCAGGTGTGGCCTTACCAAGGCCTTGTAAAGTGGTATTAGTACTTCACGTGATCCTGATTCTATCCCTCTGTTAATGCAGCCTAGCACTGTGTTGGCCTTTTTGGCAGCTGCAGAACACGGCTGGCTCCTATTAAAGTGATTGTCTACTAGGACTCCGAGATCCCTCTCACAGTTACTACTCTTGACCAAGGTACCCCCTACCTCCTTCCTCTCTTCTTCATCCTTCTGCCTTCCTTCTTCTTCTTCCTCTTCTTCTTCTTCTTCCCTCCTCTTCCTCTTCCCCCACCCCCTCCTCTTCCTCCTCTTCCTCCTCCAGTCCCCCCTCCTCCCCTTGTCCTTCTTCCTTCCTTCCTCCTCCTCCTGGGAGGAGACATGCGCAACAGACAGGATGCAATATTTTCCTGGGGTCCTCTCCTCCTCTCCCTCCTCCTCCTCCTCCTCCCCCCACCTTCCTGCAATTCCTACTTAGTCAAGTCAGACCACCAAAAGTACAGACAGCCTCCCCCCCCCCGCTCCCCACGATATGCCATTAAAGAAATCTGTTTGTGGTTTACTTGAAATTAGATTGGATGTTCTCCCCCCCCGATAATTAAAAGTCAGCCCCCCCCCAGAAAGTCAGGTGGGCTGGCTTGCAGCATTGCAGTGTAAATCCACATAAATCTGCACCGCAGACTGAAAGGAGGGCCTTTCAATTTTTTTCCTCCCCAGGAAAGAGAGAGGTGTTGCTAGGTGTGTGGGGGGGGGAGGAAGGCAGCTGTGGTTTTTCCAACTATCTCTATGGGAAATAATTAATTGGGGGCAGAAAATTGGCTGATGAAGCCGGGGTGCCCCGCGGAGCCCATAAAAGGAAGCTTCCACTCAATTCTTCCAACTCATTAATCCACAAAAACATTCCAGGTTGTCCCCGACTTACGACGGCGATTGGGGCCAAAAATTTCTGCTGCTAAGCGAGATGTTGGTTCGGCGAAGTTTTTTGCCTCGTTTTACAACCTTCTTTGCCGCTGTCGTTAAGTGAATCGCCACGGTTGATAAGTCAATAACCCAGTCGTTAAATGAATCCGGCTTTCCCTGCTGACTTCGCTTGTCGGAAGGTCTCAAAATGGGGATCGCGCGACACCCCACCCCCACCCCGGGACGCCACAACCGTCATAAATACGAGTCGCTCACCAAGCGGCTGAGTTTTGATCCCGTGACCAGGGGGAAGGCTGCGACGGTCGTAAGTGTGTGAAAAACGGTCCTAAGTCACTTTTTTCCAGTGCCATTGCAACTTGGAACGGTCGCTAAATGAACTGTCGTAAGTCGGGGACTGCTTGAACTCCTCCCCCCCAATAAATAAATAAATAAATAATTTATTTATTTATAAATAAATAAATTCCCCAAAATGGGAAGGCTGTAAAAACAGGTTTGGGGGGTTGGCTATATTTTCCACAGCTTTAAATAAAAGGAAAAAAAACAAAAATGTTGCGGGATAAATTCAGTTGATTGCCCAGGTGTGGCGAGCGGATACCTTTTATGGGGTCTTCCGTGGACCCCTCCCCATCTGAACCCAGGTCGTGCTTTTTGCAGTTCAACGGGAACCCAGGTGGTGCTTTTTGCAGTTCCAAGGAAGGATAGACAACTCCTGGATCAGGCGCCCCCCCTCCCCAGGTTGCCCAACCCCCTCGGGGGGGGTAATGATGGGCGTTGCTGTCCTGCACATCTGGAGTGCACGTAGCTGGGGGCCAACAGGATAGGGTTGAAACGGTTCCTGTGAGCTGCATCCCAATTGGAGCACGCTGGGAATTATAGTTCTGGAAGGAAAAGTTAGAAAGACTGCAATTCCCAGGATTTTGGGGGGTGCTGTAGTGGGAGGAAGGGAAGGGTAGGGCAGTTGGAAAGGATTAGGGGGGGTCCTTGTGGTTGGGTGAGGGATTCAGGATTGGGGGCTCCTGAGCTGTTGAGAATCCGGAGCCTGGGGGGGGGTCCCTCTTGCACCTGGTAATTGTTCATCCCCATATAATAATAATAATAAGTTGGAAGGGACCTTGGAGGTCATCTAGTCCAACCCCCTGCTCAGGCAGGAAACCCTATACCATTTCAGACAAATGGCTGAAATAGGGCGGAGAAAGGAAGGGGGCCCTCTCCCCCACTTGGCCAACGGAGCTGGTGGGAAAATTCGCACCCTTCCCCCGACATCCCCTCTGGCCCACCCAGATGCCACCCCTTGCCGGCTCCTGTATCAGTCCATGTTCCATCCTCCACTGCCTTCCCCGCCTGGAGAGGGTAGGAGCTCAGAGTCCTCAGCCAAGGTTGAGCCCATCTGAAAGAGTTGAGGGCCATCTCTCTGCCACTTCTGGCATGCTGTGGGCACCAGAAAAGACAGGGCAAATTGGGGGTGCACGTGTGGGTCCTCCCGATGGTCCCCTAAAGCCGGAACCCCGGTTTCCCGATGATTGGGATGGTTGCAGGGGGGAGGGGGCTGATGGCAGAGACAAAAGATGGAGAACTTTGCTTGCTGGAAGCTTCTCCACTTTTGAAGAAGATCACAAAAGGCGCCATTGTCTGTCTTTCCGGGACCCTTCCGGCGCATACTCCCTTCCGCCATTTGAGCACCCCCGTTTGCTGGGCTCCACCTTAGATGGGCTCCAGGGAGGAACTGTGGCCCTGAGACCCCCAAGGCCTGCCTGTTTGGTCTCAAGAGCCCCCCGTCCCTGCAGACTGGGGGAGGGGGGGGGGCGTTGCATGCGAAGGAGGTCAATAAAGTCAAAATGGCATCCACAGCTGCCTGTTCGACTCCCCAATTCTTCTGTAGGTGTGTGGCATGCAAAACCAGGCTGCAATTGCACACTTCCAGTTGCCCTCTTTGATTGTTTTGACTCCTAATTCCCCCCCCCCATTTTCTACCTTCTTGGCTTGGTCCCCCAATAGTCCAGCTTTTTCCGTAAGTAAAACTTGCAGATGCTTGTAAGCAAAACACAACAGACTGTCGCCTCCTTTCCATTTAGCCCTTGGGTCTGTTCTCCCACCATCCTCCTGGCAGGGCTGGTTAATTGAAGGGGGTCTCCAAAAGGTGGCCCCTTTAACTCCCAGAATTCCCCGTCCAGCAAGGGTTTACCAGAATTCAGCACGGATAGGACAAGAACAAAGGTGGCTAGATGACCTTTATTGAGGTGTTTTTTTTTTGAAAGGGTAACTTACTTAATAGATGGTGGGAATGCAGTAGATGTAATATATCTTGAAGACAGGGAAGTGGAAAAAAAAAGCTGGCTGTGGAATTCTGGGAGTTGAAGTCCCCAGGTGACTTAAAGTGGCCAAGTTTGGAGACCCCTGATGTACAGAATCAAACAGACTACTGGAAATTGGTATCCTTGACGCTGTTTTTCCTAGATTGTTTTCATTAACTTTATAGTAGGGTCCCCAGACCTGCTCTCTTTAAGACTTGTGAACTTCGACTTCCAGCTGGGGAATTCTGGGAGTCGAAGTTCACAAGTCTTAACATTGCCAAGTTTGGAGACTTCTGGGTTAATCCTACAATGCCAGGCAGGTATCCAAGCAGTGTAGCCTTTTCAACCCACGAATAAGCTGGCTGGGGAGTTTCCACCCCAGTTGAACGCCTACCTGTCCGCCCCTTATGAAATGCAGAGCTAGGGAGAAAAAAAAAACAAAACGGTAGGGATTGGAACTCGGGATCCGAGCCCTCATTTCCCGCTCTTGAGGTGTTCGAGCGGGGAAAGAAAATTTGTTTCCGTCCATTTCCGAATTTAACCGTCTGCCATCGCCCGATTTGCTTCCTCTCTAACCAACCTTTCGTTTCACAGCTTCTCGTATTTCTGTGTTGTATTATTTATTTATTTATTTTTCTGGTGTGGGGGGGAAACAATAAAAATAATTCACTCGCGCACATGTGATACGGAATCCCAGAGAAACGAAACCAGAGGAAAACAAACGCACAAAACACCCCCCCCCTAAAGATTGTTTGTATTTTGCTAAAAAAACAGAAAAACCACCCCAAAAACTGTTTTTTCCCTTTTTGATGCACCAAAAAACAAAAAACAAAAAAAACCAATCTCTTTTTTTTTCTTGATCTTTCTCTCTCTTTTTTTCCCCCTGTCCCATTTTTCCTTTTTCTTCTTTTTTCTTGTTCGTAGGTCCGCTCACGAAAAAGCGTGAGGAAGCGTCCGCTAACAGCCCCACTCCAGACGAAGGTATTTTTTTTATGCATGTTTCACAGTCTTGCTTTTTTAAAAAAAATATATATATATATATAAAAAAATAAAAATTTCCCTTTTTCGTTTTTTAACTACTACTTCTTCTTCTTCTTCTTTTTTTTTTTTTAAAAAATAAAAATAAAAACCGGAACAAATGAAATATATACGTACGAACTTTTGGCCAGCCCTTCTGCCTTTTTTTTCTCCTTTTTTTATCTTCGAACCAAAAAGCCTTTCTTCCCTTCTTGTTTTCCAAAAAATCTTCACAATTTTCAGCAGCCGTTCAGTTTCCTTCCGTTCTTTAGCTTCTTTCTTTTTTTCTTTTTTTTTTTTTGTAATTCCTCGTTTTTTGGGGCAGGGAAAAAAATGCCCTTTATCCAAGTCGATCAGCAGACAGAGAAGCTTAAGTGAGTTTTTGTTTAAAAAAAAAGAAAAAGAGAAGAGCTTTAGCTGGGTTTGGGAACTGTACAGGTAGTCCTCGACTTACGACTGCAGTTGAGCCCAAAATTTCGGTCGCTAAGCGAGACGGTTGTTGAGTTTTGCTCCATTTTACGACTTTTCTCGCCACTGTTGTTGCTAAGTAAATCACTCCATTTGCTAAGTTAGTAAAACGGTCGTTAAGTGAATCTGGCTTCAGAAGGTCGCAAAAGGGGATCGTGTGACCACACACACACACACACACGGGATGCAGCGACCGTTGTAAATATGAGTCAAGTTTGCAAACATCTGATTTTTGATCCCGTGACCACGGGGATGCTGTCAAGGTCGTAAGTGTGGAAAACGGTCAGAAGTCACTTTTTTTTCCCCAGTTGCTTCAAATGGTCACTAAATGAATGCTTTTAATTTGAGGACTACATTTATAGGTAGTCCGTAATTCACAACTGTTTGAAGTTGTAATGAAAACAAAAAGTGACTTATGAGCAGCCTTCCCATTTATTGCTTATTAGGCTTGTTTGCAGCATCCCCACGGTCACGTGATCACAATTCAAGTGATGGCAACTGACATGTGCTTAGGACAAAAGCATGGTGGTCATAAGTCAAGGACTACATGCGAAATATTCTTTCAGCCTATTGTCCAGATTGTAATTTAAGGAGGATTTTAAAAAGGATTTTTCTGTGAGAATTGACCGAGACCTTATTCAAACCATGACTTTGTAAAAAGAATGTTGGGGGGCTGGAAGAGGAAAAGAGAGGGGTTTGACTCTTTCCTTTTCCCTTCCTGGGGACGTTAGCCCCCCATGTTTGCATCCTTGTCCCAATCTGCAAATATTTCAAAGGCTTTGCATCTGGTTCACCTCTGCCCTGAAGGACCAGGATAGATGCAACACCATGGACCTCCTGAATCCATTTTGAGAAATTTTGGACGAACCGTTTTGGAGTTGTGGGTCCTGTATACTAAAGAGGGGGATTGATGTGCCCACAGCACCCCATGAAAGCTTGGTGTCCTGTGCCGATTGTGGCTCTGGGATACATCTTAAAAGAATCTAAGGCTGACTTTCCTGATGGGAATTTGCACCATAATCACCAGCTTCATAACCACTGGACCTTCAGCTGAGAATAAAGGGCCAGTTTTCCTGGGAAATGCCTGGATCTAATCTAGGGATGTCCAACCTGGGCCACTTTTAAGACCTGTGGACTTCAATTCCCAGAATCCCCTAGCATTTAGACTTATACACCGCTTCATAGTGTTTTACAGCACTCTCTAAGAGGTTTTTATTAATGCATTCCTTTTGATGTGTATATCTATTGTGGTCTGCTCACTCTCTTATAATCCCTTCCTCTGCAATCTCTCTGCTCTAGGGGGTAGGAGAATAAAAACGGCTGGCTGGGGAATTCTAGGAGTTGAGGTCCACAAGTCTTAAAGTGGCCAAGGTTGGACACCCCTGGTCTAGAATTGGAGCACTGGGGCAGGGCAGAGCAGGGAGGAAAACTCTAGCATCAAACAAGGCTCCCTGCCTGGAGCAGAGTAGAGTAAGCTGGTCCTGGAGCCTCGGGCTATTTGCTTAATTGGCAACCACAAAGGCGCTTCTGGCTAGACAGCAAATGTGCTGAGCTCCTGTCATGCTGGATAGAAGCGAGAGGAATTGGAGATCAAATAGGGGGATCCCGGATTTATGGACGGGGAAGGGAGGTGCCCCGCTGGCCTTCCAGGTGGATGGGAGGGGACTGTTGAGGAAGGGTCTTCGCCTCCCTGATCTTCATCCAAAGAGGCTGGGGCCGAAATGGGGCTTTTTGTAGGCAAAAATAGCAGGCTTTCTGTCGAGGTCACCCAGTTGAATTTGCAAAGTGCTTTTTGAAATGTATGGGCATTACAGAACGAGATTTGTCACTGAGAAAAAGGAACGGGGGGGGGGGAGGAAGGAAAGAAAGAAAAAAGGAAGGATGAAAGGAAGGAGAGAAATGATGGAAGATAGAAAACAGAGGAAGGAAAGGAAAGAAAAAAGTGGGAGGAAGGAAGGGAAAAGGAAGGGAAAGAATGGGAGGAGGGAAGGAAGGAAGGAAAGAAAAAGGGAAGGAGGATGAAGGAGAAGAATGAAAAAAGATAGAAAAGAGAAAAGGAAGGAAGTAGAGAAAAGGGAGGAAGAGGGAAGGAGATGAGGAAAGGAAGGAAGGAAGTCCTACAGTGGCTTAAACTAACTCCATCCAATTACTTCTGTTGTAGGAATGCCTAAAACCCTGCCAGGTAACCTATTTTGCCCCCCAGTCCTCCAGGCCAAAGAGCTGGAGAGAAGGAACAGCTGCCAAAGCCAGCCTCTCCAGGACAGAACTCACAGGCATGGCCAGGCAGCCCCAGGATGAGCCCCTAAATACTGATTGGCTGTGCTGGCCAAGCTATGCTGATTGCTCCTTACCTGGCCAGTGGGAGGGGCTTAATGATGTCACGAAGCCTCACCAGGCCTCTTCTGCCCCAGGGGCTGATGGGATACCCTCAACAAAAGCTGGGAGGGGGACGTGCTTTACATTCCCCCCCCCCACACACAAAAGGGGACGATTTAACCAAGTTAGCGCGTCACCAAAAAGGAGATTTGAGAGCCAGCAACTGATGAGATAAACTGGGGTTTAACCTCACCAGGACTAGAAACTTGCTTTTCCAACCGTGATGATGGATATTTTAGCCATATATATATATATATATCCAGTTTAAGCTTTTATTCGGGGTTAATCCCACTGAATTAGACAGGCTAGGCGCTCCAGTTTCAGAGCGGGGGTGTTGTTTGCAGACGTAGCACAATGTGTGATGGGGCTGGGCAGCGTTTCACATCCAGAGACCGAAAAGGTGCTTTTCCGCAGGCGGGGGCTGTGAAATCCACCCCCACCCCGAATCCCAGGAGATTGCTTTGTCCTAGGATTATGGAGTTGGTACAGCTGTTTTTTTCAAGAGATGCAGAGAAACCCTGAGGGGTTTGTGTGTGCGCGTGTGTCTGTGTGTGTGCGCGCAAAGCATCGTTTGAATCGCCGACCCTGGGCAACCTTGCCTTAAGACCCTCACTTAAATTCTGCGGTTCATCTGCCACTCCCCTCCCGTGTGTGTGTGTGTGTGTGTGTGTGTGTGTGTGTGTGTGAGAGAGAGAGAGAGAGAGAGAGAGAGAGAGAGAGAGAGAGAGAGAGAGAGAGAGAGAGAGAGAGAGAGAGAGAGAGAGAGAGAGAGAGAGAGAGGGGGAGGACTGAAATAAATTACAGGCGTTTCAAAAAGGTGCTAAGTAGCAGTTCCCGAAGGAAAGTAAAATACATCCCAGATATATTTCTATCATGGTTGTCCACAGGGGTGTAATTGCCGCAGGAGAGAAGGTCTGGTTAGGGTCAGCTGAGGTTTATTTCAAAATTATATGATCTGCAAAATTATTGGGGCTGAGAAGGAAGAGAGGCTGGCGGAGGGTGACTCGGATTGCATGTGTCTGTCTGTGTGATTGTCTGTCTGTCTATCCACCCATTGTATCTATCATTTGTCTGTCTGTCTGTCTATCCCCATCCTCCATCCATTCATCCGTCAATTGCATCTATCCACCGTTCTCCCCTCAACCATCCATCCATTGTGTCTATCTTTATCGGTCTCCATCTATCTATCTGTCTGTCTGTCTGTCTGTCTCCATCTATCCTTCCCTCTCCTCTCTCATCTGTCTCCATCCAGTCAGTCAGTCTGTCTGTCTGTCTGTCTATCTATCTATCTATCTGTCTGTCTGTCTGTCTGTCTGTCTGTCTGTCTGTCTGTCTATCTATCTATCTATCTACCTATCCATCCATCCCTCTCCTCTCATCTGTCTCCATCCAGTCTGTCTGTCTGTCTGTCTATCTATCTTATCTATCCATCCATCCATCCATCCATCCATCCATCCATCCATGCTTCTCCTCTCTCCTCTGTCTCCATCCATCCATCCATGCTTCTCCTCTCTCCTCTGTCTCCATCCCATCCATCCTGTCTGTCTGTCTGTCTATCTATCTATCTATCTATCTATCTATCTATCTATCTATCTATCTATCTATCTCCATCCCTCCATTCCCCCATCAATCCAATCTACCTATCAATTTATCTATCTATCTGTCTGTCTATCATGTATCTAGTATATCATTTATCTACATAGATATATAAATGGGCTGAATATATTGATATATAGACTGATTATAGATTTTTGAGTGGATTGAAAAAGATGGAAGGGGAGGGGGTGGCATGCTTGTTTCCTAGTAGAAAGAGTTTCAGCTGCAGCTCTTGGGGGGGTCTTTCAACCCATAAAGAAAAGTAGTCCAGGATTTTGGTAAATTCCCAGCTATCGGGAAGAAAACCCTTCAACCTACAACCTTCCATGCAAGTTTCCTGAACAGCCCCCCGTCGACGGCTCCTCTCTTCACCCCCTCCCCAAAATGGCGTCACTGTAGATCAGGATTTCTCAACCTTGGCAAGTTTAAGATGGGTAGACTTCAACTTGCAGAATTCCCCCCCCCCAACTCTCTCCGAAGCGGAGAGATTGCAGAGGGAGGGATTATAAGAGAGTAAGCAGGCCACAGTGGGTATATACATCAGAAGGAATGCATTAGTGCTGAGGAATTCTGGGGGTTGAAGTCCACCTATCTTAAAGTTGCTGTAACACGGCTGAAGATTCTTTACTCCGGATTTCATCCGCTTCTCTGCTTCCTGACAAAATCCCAGCCTCGGAATTAGCAAATAGGAGAGAGGAGGCTCCATTGCATCCCTCAGGGGACACACAAGGACATATTCACACAACCAAGTCACAGAGTTTCAACTGATCAGCATCATCCCCTTCAGCCTCGCTGGTTGCGGAAGCTGGAAGTAACTGGGGACGCGGTTTCTTTTAAAACAGTGGTTTCAGAGCAGGCCAGGCTCCAAAGCCACAGCTCAATCCTGGCTTGTTGCAACAGACCACAATTTTAAAGAAACCACCCTCCTTTGAAACTGGCCACAGAGGGCAAAATATGGTTGGCTTTAAGAAATTAATATTTCAAGTTCTCTTCAGCAGCCCAAAGAAGGAGCAGCTTGCAAAGCTTCCTTGGTTGTACGCCTACACATAGATAGTCCTCGACTTACGACAGAATTTCTGTTGCTAAGCAAGACGGTTGTGAAGTGGGGCACCCACTTTTATGACTTTTTTTCCTATTGTTAAGTGCCATTCTTAAGTGAAAGACGTTGTCATTAAGTGAATCCAGCTCCCTTCCTTGACTTCGCTTGTCAGACACCAGCTAGGACGGTCGCAAACGGCGATCACTTGATTCCCCCCTGGATGCGGCAACTGTCAATAAATAAATGCCAGTTGCCAAGTCCCCAAATTTTGATCGCGTGAGCGTGGGGATCCTGTGATGGTCGTAAGTGTGAAGACTGGCCACAAGTCGCTTTTTCCAGTGCCGTCGTAATTCTAATTGTTGCTAAATGAATGGTCATAAGTTGAGGATCGTCTCAGGTCATCCTCGACTTACGCACGTTCATTTAGTGACCGTTTGAAGTTACAACGCCAGGGGGGAAAATGGACTTGTGAGCGTTTTTCACACTTACGACCATTGCAGCTTCCCCGTGGTCACCTGATCAAAATTCAGGCAACTGACTCTTATTTGTGACGGTCGCGGTGACCTTCCGACAAGCAAACTCAATGGGGAAGGCAGATTCACTTAAGGACCATGTGACTCTCTTTAACAACTGCAGTGATTCACTTAACCACGGTGGCAAGAAGAGGGTCATAAAGCTGGGCAAAATTAGATAACGGAACTTTTGGGCTAAATTGCGGTCGTAACTCGAGGACTGCCTATGCTGGGATTCCTTTCCCCATGTTTTCTGGGCACCGATAATGAGTCCAGATGAAAATGTGGCGTGTCGGAGATGGAAGATTTGGGGAAGTTCCAGGAAGTGCCTGCCTGATCAGCCACTTCTGGAGGCGATCCAGCAGATCTCCTTCCAGAACAGAAAGTGGCTCGTGATGTTCTTGATGTGACGTGGCCTGAAATGCTAGACCGGAACGTTTCATCAAAGGGACAGTGATCTTGGGATTCTCCCCGTCGCTCTCCTGCAGTGACACTGAAGCTGGGTGGACTCCCAGAATTCCCCAGCCAGCCATGCCTGTTTCTTGTCCCCCTCCCCCCTATCCCCTAAAGCGGAGAGATCGAAGAGGAAGGGATTAAAAGAGAGTAAGTGGGCCACAATGGGTGGATCCATATCCAAAGGAAAAGGTTAGTGCCAGAGAATTCTAGGAGTTGAAGCCCACCCACCTTCAAGTGGCCCTACTGTGTAAGACAGGGGTCTTCAAACTTGGCCCTTTGACGACTTGTGGACTTCAACTCCCAGAATTCCTCAGCCGGCTGAGAAATTCTGGGAGTTGAAGTCCACAAGTCGTCAAAGGGCCAAGTTTGAAGACCCCTGGTGTAAGACGACCCTGACTAAACCGAGGAAGCCCTTTAGATGTCATCAACATAGGTCCATCTAATGAGAAGGAGAACCCCGAA
>NW_027673370.1:0-26494 GCF_964194415.1 Vipera berus
CAGGTTAATTATTAACTCTTACCCTCAAGCTGGACTGATTTTTGGAAAACACAGTTTCCAAACACCCTTGGAAACTGCAGACTTAGCAATTTGCTGACAGCAAGAAAAGATTCCTCTTGGTTACTACCAAATGAGCACGCTATCCTTGCTGAAACTTTGGCAAGCAGAGGTGGCAATTCGAAAACTATTGTGCTTAAGACTAGCTTTGGAAATCCAGGTAGCTCTCATTTAGCAACTCCAACGGGGCCTGGCAATTCAGTTGTTAAGTAAAATTGCAACTGGGCTCATCATTTTCCTTTCAGCTTTCCTTTGCTTTACTGACCTGCAAAGGTCGTGCATGCAAGCATTGGTCCCAAAGTTATTTTTTCATCACTATCGTAACTCCGAATGGTCAGTAAACAAGGTAGTCTCTCAACAAGGAAGTACTTGCATTATAGACAGACAACCTTTCTGAGTTCATTTGGAAGCATGAGAGTGTGACATGGACATACTAACAAAATGGTTGTTGTGGAGAGGATAAATTTATGTATTGCTCACTGGTAAAGTGGCTGCTATAATCTGTCATAAACTGTACAGCAGAAGGCAAATTGGTGACAAAGCTGTACGCTATCCTTTCCAGTTCTTTCTGGGATATTCCTTACCATTCTTATCTTACTTTTATTATTTTATTTCAGTTCATTTATTTCATTTTTTTTCCTGGACCAGTACACACACTTTCACAGAGCACTGGGTTGGAGCCAATGACTATTTTTATTTTGGTAGCAATGATGATCATGTGTGATAATAATAGTTAATAATCTGTGCCTTTACAAAGGTGTGGTACAATTCCGAAGAACCTAGTAATTACAAAACTCCATCCAATAAAAGTAGTTCATGAAATAAAAGTCAAAGCAGGAAGTACATGTTCACACTCACACAGACCAAACACAACAACCACACACAGGTTTCAAACAACATCCCGCAGTACCCCTATTAATTCCAACAAAATAAGAATTAATGTAGGAATAGTTAAAGAGAGGAAGGTGGGATAATCGGGCCTCATTGCAATTAGGTACTTATAGATATACTGTAGGTGTCTTTTGTGTATGACTGCCGCACAGATTGATTGATTGATTGATTGAATGTATAGGCCACCCATTTCATATACGGTGGTACCTTGGTACTCATCAGTTCCAGGAGCCACAATGAGTACCAAAAACGATGAGTACCAAACAAATTTTTCCCATAAGGAATAATGTAGTAAGTCACAAGGCAGCCGACAACGACATGTTCTAGCTTCTGCATTGAGTACCAAATAAACAATGGGTACCAGGATGAAATTTTCACATCAAAATGCATTGAATACCAAATTCAATGAGTTTCAAAGCAGTTGGGTGCCAAGGCACCATTGTACATGATTCTGGCCCGCTAACAATTAAAGCAAAGTAAAAACAATAAAAGAATGAAAAACAACAAAAGAGGGGACTCTAGTGGCCTTCTCCATGATCCTGGGTTGAGCTCTATCATCTACATCAGTGTTTCTCAACCTTGGCACCTGGAAGATGGCTGGGGGATTCTGGCAAAGTTGCCATCTTCCAGTTGCCAAGGTTACGAAACACTCATCTAAGCTCCCTAAGGGTGGGGTAGCAAAATGGGAGAAATAAAGGAGAAGACAGGCAAATAAGCTAGACCTCACCCCAACAGCAAAGCGTGTGATTCGAGCCTTGTCAGCCTCCTGGACGACCTCTTCATAGTCCAAGGAATCCCCAATTTTTTCTCCATCAGTCACAATCACCAGGAACCTCTTGGCATTGCTGCGAGCGCCTTTCTGAGGGGTGAACTGTTCCCTAATAGATGGGAGAGGGAGAGGGAGAGACTGAAGTGCCATTGCCTGCTTCCTTTTCCAGACCCGTATCCTGGTCTAGCCGCAGACATTCCAAGGGTTGAGGATTCTTCCATGGCCATGGCTCCATGATAAGGGATGTGAGCCCTGCCTAGACCCAACCAAGCAGGAAGGAGCCCAGGGTTGGGGTAGAGGAAAGTTCTGCCCAGAGACCCACACAGCTTTCTGGATGGCAGTGGCCGTGTAGGAAGAGCCATGCAGCTGACGGGCTTCTTGTAGGACGTGGTGTAGGTTTCGGTCATTTTGGAAACTTCTGAAGTCAAAATGTTCCCGAATTTTGTTGGAGAACTGCAGGAGGGAGAACTGAGGAAGGGAGGAAAAAGAGGATGAATCAGAAAGCAGCCATCTCTGAATTTCTGAACAATTCATATTCATTTATTAATTAGCCCTGTTCCCACAACAGGCAAGGTCAGCCTTGCCCAAGCTGATGCTTTTTGGATGGTTTGTTAGATCATCCCTGAACTCTTATGAATCCAGTTCAAATAATGATGATGATGATGATGATGATGTTGGAAGGGTCCTTGGAGGTCATTAGTCCAACCCCCTGCTCAGGCAGGAAACCCTATACCATTTCAGACAAATGTGTTTCAGTGTTGGAACATACACAGCTTCTGGAGGCAAGTCGTTCCAATGATTAATTGTTCTCACTGTCAGGAAATTTCTCCTTAGTTCTAGGTTGCTTCTCTCTTTGGTTAGTTTCCATCTGTTGCTTCTTGTCCTGCCCTCAGGTGCTTTGGAGAATAGCTTGACTCCCTCTTCTTGGTGGCAGCCCCTGAGATATTGAAACACTGCTATCATGTCACCCCTCACCCTTCTCTTCCTTAAACTACACATACCCAATTCCAGCAGCCGTTCCTTATATGTTTTAGCCTCCAGTCCCCTAATCATCTTTGTTGCTCTTCTTTGTATTCTTTCTAGAGTCTCGACATCTTTTTTACATCGTGGTGACCAAAACTGGATGCAGTATTCCAAGTGTGGCCTTACCGAGGCATTATAAAGTGGGGTTAACACTTCACATGATTTTATTTCTATCCGTCTGTTAATACAGCCTAGCACTGTGTTGGCTGTGATTTTGGCTCTTTTACTGTTTGGATTATACCTCCAGTTCAGATTATTTAAGTGAATCCATTTTATCCAATGGATTTTTTTTTTGCTAGAAACCAGAAGTGAATGCTACAAACCGGCAACAACCATCAAAAATCACAGGCACGTGACCAGGATGCTGCAAATGGCACCAATGGTGAGCCAGTTGCCAAGCACCAAAAATGAATTCACATGACCGGAGGAAAGGAGGATGGCATGTAGCCATCATAATTTTGAAATCAGGTCATAAGTCAAGGACTATCTGAATATCTGTTGCAATGGATGCTGATTCCCTAATGCTTCATGGTATGGTTTTCTTTCTTTCTTTCTTTCTTTCTTTCTTTCTTTCTTTCTTTCTTTCTTTCTTTCTTTCTTTCTTTCTTTCTTTCTTTCTTTCTTTCTTTCTTTCTTTCTTTCTTTCTTTCTTTCTTTCTTTCTTTCTTTCTTTCTGTCTCTACAAACTAAACTGTAAACCTTTTTCCAGCTTGGCGGCCCAGAAGGAGACGGAGCAGCAGGGAAATGCAAATGGGCCTGTGCACAACGGCGGCACTAGCGTGTGTGCGCACACATGCACAAGTGGGTTGCTCGCCCCATGATGCATGTGCTGATGCCTGTGTGCATGCGCAAATAGGCCACCGGTGCCTGCGTGATGTGGTGGTGCTAGCATTCCTGCGCATGAGCAAATGGGGCCACTAATGCCCGTGCAGGGGTTCTACCATTAGTGGGGTGGGGCTTGCCAGCTATTCCCGGGGCCCGGTGGCCAACAGGTCTCAGCCCGGTACCAGGCCGTGGACCATGGGTTGGGAACCCCTGTTTTAGGCAGTTCTTTTCTTTGCACCATTTCTTATCATGGCTCACAAAAGTATCCCTCTCCTCCCCATGGTATATGATGGGTGCCTCAACTGTCTTATGAAAGCCACGCTCAGAAGAACAAAGTATTTTCCCATTACAGCATTCCATCCCATTCCATTTGGCTTCAGAGAGCAATCCACATTGGAAAAAATTATCTCCCTTACGGGATTCTCCCTCCCTCCAACTGACCAGAGTATTTTCAGGAAAGGTTTTACTGAAGAGTACGACAAATAATTTCTGTGCAAGAAATTCCATATGGCGAACGCTGCTTGACCCATCGATCAATAACACGATGTCTCGGGGAATATTTGGACACTCTGGAAAGAAGGGAGCAAAGGGAAGAGACTCATTTCAAAATCAAAGCTATCCTCTACTGTTCTCAACTTATCACAGCCAATATCCAGCTGAGCGCCTCCTGAGTATTTTGGTACAGGGCTTTTCAACCTTTTCACCCACTGTACCAGTTTTAGTATATGCCAACATCCGAGTACCACCAGTCGCCTAACAAGGTGTCAAAAACCTGATGGCCAAAAGAAAAAAAAAAGAAAAAAGTGATGAAGTACAGGTAGTCCTCGACTTACAACAGTTCGCTTAGTGACTGTTCAAAGTTACAATGGCACTGAAAAAAGTGCCCCCCAAGCTACAGCCGAGCAAGACACCTGCCTGCCCCGCCTGGCGGTGCTCTTCCTTTTGTCCGAGGTTTTCATTGTTGTGAGCATTTCTGTTGAGGATTGGAGGTGGGGTGGGAGGTGTTTGGCTTTTATTCCCCCCGTCTGCTGGGTGGTTGCAGCAGGTTTTGGTCACTTCACATGACCCTGGGACACTGTGACTGTCATAAATATGAATCAGTTGCCAAGCATTTGAATGTAAATCACAAGACCCTGGAGATGCTGCAATATTCCAGCTGATTGGCGCTTCTGGCCTCAGAAGCGCCAGGATCAGCGCCAAGCTCCAGCTGGAGCCTGGCGCTGATCCTGGTGCTTCCGCTGAGCCCTGGCAGCCCTGCAGCTCCAGCCATCTCTCGCTCAGGCTTGTGCGGTGCTGCCACCGGTTCAGCTCATTCCCCTCCCCTGCTACCACTTTTCTAGGATGGTCGAGTACCACCTGCCAGGTGACAACGTACCACAGGTGGTACCCGTACCACTTGGTTGAAAAGCCCTGTTTTAGTAGTTTCCTAACAAGCAGAAATTCAACTGGTGATTTTTTTTCATCTCAGTATTCTACTCTATTGTGGTGGGTGGGAGTCACAGGTCCATCAATTTTAAAGGTACTGTCATTTTGCCAGGGTGTGTGTGTGGGGGGGGGGAATGCTGGTCATTTTTATATTTTAAAAAAATCTCTTTCCAGAATAATCAAAATATATCTGAATGAGCAATAAAGAACTGCATTTCAGCACACAGAGAATGCCCTTTTCGTGACTTTATAATCATTATTTTGCTTTCCAAGTGGGGTTGATAGAACCTGGTTTTACCCATTTTCACTCACACTGAACCCCCTTTATTTCTAATCAATATAGAGGTAGAAATTATGGGTGGCAATTCACTATATATATGTAGCTTATACCCAAGCTTGTCTTCAGAAAAATCTAATTTGTTAACAAAAACTAAAGTTTCTAAAACACTGGATTTAAAACAACGTACTCTACAAACGTTAATATAAAAAAAGAAATCTTACTTATTTTCAGTGAATCTAAGAGCTCCCCCATTTAAAGATAAATTATAACGTTTATAAAGCACAAATTTTCAATTTTTACACTTTTTGCTTACCCTGATTTTCTGGCTTTCTCGGTGGAACTGTTGTGGTATCCTCATAAAGAGCATCAGAAAGATCAAAAATGTCTGTTGACACTACACAAAAGGAAAATAGTAAATCATTATCAAAAACATCAATGCAGTTTTGAACAGAAGATACTAATTTTCCAAGGCAGGAGAGTGCTATATGCATATCAATTGTGTAAATGCATATATCTAAGAGGAGAAAAAGAAATTTAAAAGATCTGATAATTTGTATCTCTATTTCTCTATCACTGTGCCTATTAACTATATAAATATTTATAGATACTTAGGCAGGGTTGGCAGCTAGATAAATAAATGGTTGTCTTGATTTTTTTTAAAAAAAATATAACTCCCATTAATCTTACCATAAGACAAAACCATGAAGTTTAGGCACCACTAGACCAGTAACTGCATTTATCCTCATTCAACTGCATAAAACCATTAAATCCCGATCACAGCTTTAAATCATTGTAGCACCATTTATATGCCAAGAAAGTATTTGTTAAATATTCTTAAATACACACATTATTGTAGTCTAATAAAGATGGGGTACTCCAATTTCCATCAGACACAACCAGCAGGGCCCATTTATCGCAGCAGAGTTTTTTCTTCGACATTATCTTGAGACATCACAGATTTTTGAATTTTCTTTACAATATCAAGAACAGGAGCCACAATGTAGGAAATGTCAGGTAGTCAATGCGGTCTTTTTTTAGGTGTACAAGGGTCTGTTGATATTTGCACGAGAAGCACAGCTATTCCTGCTCAGAGATTTAATTGGTAAAGAAGGATGTTTTGAAGAATATTAATTCCAGTAACCCATTCCAACAACAATATGAATTTGTGTCCTAAAAAGGAAGAAACTGGAGGCAGATGCCCATTTATAGAGGTATCTGCAGGCTCTATATCAAAAAGTCACAATGAAGCTACAATCACACAGTAAAAGCCCTCTTCCTTTTTTTACATGTTTTGCAGTCACATTATACACATAAAAGGAATGGCCAGAATCCATTCCTGACTTTTGTCACCTTCTTTCTGTGAGGCAAGCAAATACTTGGGACCATGTTAGCAAAATAGAAATATAAAAGGAATGTGTACTAATTGGGCTAATCCTGAAGTGCTTGGTTCCGCTCCAGATGCCCTAAAGAATTTTTCTCAAAAAGAGGAACATCTTAGTCCTTGGAAAGAACAAGTTTGTGTGGGTTAATGACCATAGTAAAATAATTTAAACACAAGGGAACGCTGTCATGTCTGAATTCACGAACAAAGGCTGAGAAAATTGGCAGTTGAATCTCATTCCAGTATTAGGAATTCAACAGTGTTTGCCTTGACACAAAAACATGAGTCAATTAGAATAGAGCTCGAAGGGACCTCGGAGGCCTTCTAGTCCAGCCCCCTGCTCAAACAGGAGACTCATGTGTATCAAAAGTGTGTCCATCTGTGGTCACTTGCGTTTTTTTGCATCTCAGGTAAAGCAGCACTAATGCAGCCTGATCTTCTTTTAAGTTTTCTCTGAAGCAAGTTGGGCTTATGCCTTCCTGTGCAAACTTCTCACATTAACCATTTGAGTTGGACTGGGAGATTGTCAGCCATGTAGAGTAAACCAGACAGGAATCATAACCAGAAGTGCTAATTCTATTTTATTGTTGAAAGAATCTCTCCCCTCCAATCTCCTTTGCAGCCCAAGAAACCGGGGTCAATTTTGAGCTTCTTGCCTCACCATCTATCCAGCTGTGGGCTATGTTGTCTCTCATCTGACCAATCCCTTGTTAATGTCCGTTTGTCCAGAATCCCAAAGTCTTAACCACATACCATTTAGAGAGACGAGTTGATCATCACCAAGGAGTATTCCTGGTTTAATGGAGACTTAAATATCTGTCTTATTTAATCCTGGACATTCTTAATTAGTACACTATAGTGGTTTTCATGTTGGCTTGATTAGGATTATTTTCTTAGGGATGGGTGGACTGTGACCCCAGACTGCTGTTACGTTCCACACACGGGGTCCCTAGAGCTCTGATCTTGACTGTGTTCATGAATGGAGAAGGATGAACGCAGACAACACAACGTCCTGGCATTTCATTTTCATGAAAAGTATAACATTAACTCTAAAAGAGCCACGTTGCCCAGAGTCACGTCAACCTCAAAACCAACCCCTAACTTTAGGTATGATGTGGTGACTACTACCTTTAGGCTACCCTAAAAAAATTAGTGATGCCAACTGATCACTGAAAGTTTGCCAATCTTTGTCTTCAAGGAGAAGCTCAGAGAGCTATCCACTTGTGTCCATCAACAACCTCTGCCTGACACAATGATCTCTCTTTACCTGACCACAGGACCAGCTGCAGTTGATGTATTTGTACCCACCTGCTACTCCAAGGAAAAGGAAGGTGGCAATAAAAACTCCAAGTGCTCCCATGGCTGGCCTCTAAATTGTTGTCTGCAAGTTTTTAGTTCTGAGGGCAAAGGCTGTTTGGAGAGTAAGCTGGAAACTGAAAGAGCACTGACCAGAACAGGTCATCTGAACAAAAAACAGTAGCAGTCACTCTCCCAATATGCAAACATTTGCCCCATTAGGTCATTGAACTCTTGAGCAGTAGCCATGCTGAGTTTCTATACAGGTAGTCCTCAACTTATAACCATTCATTTAGTGACTGTTTGAAGTTACCTCTTTACTCTCCTATCATTGGGTAGGATAATATAGGAGATATACTCCTATATCTCCTACCATTGGAGATATAGGAGTATAGCCAGCCGTACCAACAAGCTGAAAAACAGCTTTTATCCGTGGGCTGTTAGGCTTTTGAATGGGATATAATCTCTGTGAACTTATGCAGAATTGACTTGGGAGGCCGGTGTGCGGTGTAGTTGGTTCCCATGGTGTGGTAGGATGGAGGGTTTGTTGTCACTGTGTGTTGGGGGGAGGGAGCACGGGGGGGAGGCTCAGCTAATCTCAATGTACACATGTTGTACTTTGACAATAAAGGTTTATTTAATTTAATTTGTTTAATTTTTATTTAATTTACGATGGCACTGACCATTTTTCACACTTACGACCGTTGCAGCATCCCCGTGGTCACGTGATCAAAATTAAGGATGCTTGGCAACTGGCTCATATTTATGACCAGTTGCAGCGTCCCGGGGTCATGTGAACCCCTTTTGCGACCTTCTGACAAGCAAAGTCAGTGGGGAAGCCAGGTTCTCTTAACAGCTATTGTTACTAACTTAACAACCGCAGTGATTCAGTTAACAACTGCGGCATGAAAGGTTGTAAAAAAATGGGGCAAACCTCACTTAACGTCTCATTTAGCAACAGAAATTTGGGGCTGAACTGTGGCTCATAAGTCAAGGACTACCTCTACAGAAATGCAGAAATATGAAATGCCTTATGAAGACATCAGTGCCACCTTTAATGATGGATGGGTATCATTATATATTCTTGGATAGATCCTTACTGAATAGCCCCATGATTAGTTTGCCAGACTTAATTCCAAGATTTGCTTTGACCTTTGGCACCTTTGATCTCCCAGAAGTTTTGCTAACCAGCAATTATAATACCAACTACTGCTCTGTCTAATACTTATCCTCTTATCTTCTAAGTGCCCTGCTGGCCACTATGCACAAAGATATGTTGTCACTTGTACGGTAAGGTTGGCAGGGCTTTGCCACTCGGATTAGTGTTTCAGAAATAGCACGAAGGCAATTATTTTAAATCCAGCACTCCTGCCTTGCTATAATTTTAATGTGAACCAAAAGAGCAAATTAATCCAGCATTTTAAAATCGCTCAGTCGATTCAATCTGAAAAAAGTATGGTTAATGTGTGCTTTGAAGTTCTCCTTTTTAAAGAAAAGCATCAACGTAGCTTTGTATTCTGTATTTACAAACATTTGAGTTCTGTGCCTGGGGGACTAATTCCAACTGCTCAGCTTGTTTGTTGTACGAGGTTGAAATGAACATGATTTCATTTTGGAATATCTGTGCAGAAAACTCACGGCCTTCCCACTTAGATGGGGAGCTGAACAGGGAGAACGGATGTTGGCCTTTTGCTCTGAAGCCTTTTGCTCTGAAGCCAATCAATAGCTATTTCAGGAACTGATTTCAAGAAAAGGGGAAAAAAAAGTGAGGTTTATCATGACCTCAACAGATTTGGATTTAAAATGAATCTAGAAACTGGATTCAGGCAGATATAAGTTGTATATTTCCACCACCATATCTCTTTAAAAATATGTTCTTACCTAATGGAAATCAAGATAACCCTAGGATCAGTGTTATGGGAATATTTAGCTATGACAATGTCAACTGCTTGCATTTATTCATTCTACTGACCTATTCAGTTAGTGAAAGCCAATTTAGTTGTGGCTCCCTTGCATTTAGCACAGGGCTTTTCAACCAGTGGTACAGGTACCACCTGTGGTACATTGGCACCTGGCAAGTGGTACACGACCATCCTAGAAAAGTGGTAGTGGGGGAGTGTCATGAGCTGAACTGGTGGCAGCACCGCACAAGCCTGAGCGAGAGATGGCTGGAGCTGCAGGGCTGTAAGGGCTCAGCGGAAGTGCCAGGATCAGTGCCAGGCTCCAGCTGGAGTTGGTGCTGATCCTGGCACTTCTGCTGAGCCCAGAAGAATGTTGCAGCATCTCCAGGGTCTGGTGATTTAAATTCAGATGCTTGGCAACTGATTCATATTTATGATGGTCACAGTCTCCCAGGGTCATGTGAAGTGACCAAAACCTGCTGCAACCACCCAGTAGACGGGAGGGGGGAATAAAAGCCAAACACTCCCCCCACCCCCACTGCCAATCCTCAACAGAAATGCTCACAACAATGAAAACCTCAGGTGTCTTGCTTGGCTGTGGCTTGGGGGCACTTTTTTCAGTCCCATTGTAACTTCGAACAGTCACTAAGCAAACTGTTGTAAGTCGAAGACTACCTGTACTTCATCACTTTTTTCCTTTTTCTTTTTTTGGTCATCAAGTTTTTGAGTGGTGGTACTCGGATGCTGCCATATCCTAAAAGTGGTACAATGGGTGAAAAGGTTGAAAAGCCCTGATTTAATGTTCTCGGGTATTTGTATATATTCCCCCATGATCCAGCAATAGTACAGTACATCTGAATGGCACCTAATTCAGAAACCAATTGGATTCATTTATGACAAAGATTCTCAAATGAAGTAGTGAGAGGTTTTCAAACAGAGACTGGATGGTCATTGGTTAGAGATACTCTACTAAGTGTTTCTCAATCTTGGCAGCTTACTAAACAGTCTAGTGCAGGGGTGTCAAACTCAATTTCATTGAGGGCCGCATCAGCATTGCGGTTGCCCTCAGGGGGCCGGGTGGGTATGGCCAGGGTGGGCGTGGCCTACTGGGTGGGCGTGGCTAGAGTGCGTATGGCCTGCTGGGTGGGCGTGGCCAGCTCTACATCGTTCGCATCAAGGGTGCCTATGGGGGCCCGGGCAGGAGTGGGACAGATCTGAGGGTCTCTGGCAGAAGGAGGGTCTCTGGGCCAGGGCCAAGGCAGTGGGGGCCGTTCCCTCACTGTTTCCAGGATGGCTTCGCGGGCCACATGAAACCACTTTGTGGGCCGGATCCGGCCCCCGGGCCTTGTGTTTGACATGTCTGGTCTAGTGTTTCTCAACCTTGGCAGCTAGGGAAGAATTCTGGGAGTTCAACCCTACACATCTTAAAGTTGTCATGTAGTACACCTTGCACTGAACAGGAGGGTGGATTAGATTACCTTGAACGTTTCTTCAAAGTACAGGTAGTCCTTGATTTCCAACCACAATCGAGGCCAAAATTTCAGTTGTGAAGTGAATTTTGCCCCATTTTATGACCTTTCTTGCCACAGTTGTTAAGAGAATCTCTATAGCTGATGTTAGTAAAATGGTTGTTAAGTAAATCTGGCTTCCCCATTGACTTTGCTTGTCAGAAAATCACAAAAGGTGTGACCCCGGGACACAGCCGCAGTCAGAAATGTGAGTCAGTTGCCAAGCGTCCAAATGTTGATCACGTGATCCTGGGGATGCTGCGATGGTCGTAAGTGTGAAAAATGATCATAAGTCACTTTTTTGTGCTGTTGTAACTTCGGTCACTAAATGAACTGTTATAAGTAGAAGACTTATCTGTAATGATTCATTAGCAGCTGAGAACAGTTGCCTGGTACTCTGACAAGAGAAGAACTTTCAAACCAGCCAGTCAACCATGTTTGGCGTTTTCTGATCTAAGTTCAGTCTTCTCTCTGAACTTTTATCTGAAAAGTATCTCTGCCTAAACTTCCCCGGAAATTAGCCGAATTCCACCAGGCACTTTGGCGCATCTTCATACATGCATCCTCTGAATTTAGCTCAGTCACGCAACTCCTAATGGTGGAAGACCTCAGCCTGAAAGAAGCAGTTACCAGTCGCCACATGCCTTGACCTTTCTCTGCAGCTTGAACACACAAGACGTAATGTCTTGGCTGAGATTTGTAATCCTGGGGAATAATCCTCCCCCCTCAGCTCGCCTGTCCACAGTGAGATCGTTTCTTAAAGATGATGAGCAAGTGTGTGATGGATGGGGAAAGCACCATAACTGAGATAGAACAATCCCCTCACCTCCACATGCTTTGTGGTGGGGCACCTGTTAAATCTGTCAGCAGAGGGGGGAAAAACAAGATAATTACAAGGTTCTCTGGAAGCTAGAGCTATATAATTGGAGCCCTCACTCTTCTCCTGTGTTTACGAGGGGCAGCCCACTCAAGACCATGAGGCTCCCAGCTTGGATTCTTCTCCTCCTGGAGATGCTGTTTCCCTCAACTGCCCAAGGAAGAATACTTCGCTTCGTTACGCTGGTAAACAGACTGGTACAATGGCAGAACTAGGAATTTCAGGATCTCTGGCTTAACAAGATGATTTCGACTAGCCTTCTCCCGTTAAGCGGTCAAATCCATTATTTTCTCCCAGTCAGGATAGCCAAAGAGAAAGCCAGCTGGAGACAGAGGAGCAGAATCCAGCAGCTATGGGGAACTTCTCGTTAGAAGAAAAGGCTGGTCTATTGCTGGGGTTTTTGAAAAATAGACTGGACAACCATTTGACGGTGATGTTATAAGGCTTCTGCCTTGAGCAGGGGGGGCTAGACTAGAAGACCTCTGAAGCCCCTTCCAGCCCTATGATTCTATGTTCTGTGTTCTCTTTAGCCCAGCCTGTAGCCAGGAATTGGGAATCACTGTTTGTTTGGTTCTTGGGATGGCTTAATTGGATCTCAGGTGGAAAAGGTGGCGATCAAGCTGGGGACTACATAGAGTTAGATCTGGTAAAGGGGCACCATGTGGATTAGGTCCAGTGCCTGTCCAACATTAGAAGTTCAACAAAAATGCTTTGGGTGATTACTTTGTCATGTCTCCACTTACAAGCTGCATGAAAAAAAAGGAAAGCAAAAAAAATCAAGGTTGTGACTATGACAGAGAGAACTGAAATGTACTTCAAAAGGATGGGTCTTATAGCAAGAGAAATTATAATATGTCATTAGGCACACGATCCCTGATGAAGTGTAGAAAAATGTTTCTCTCTCTCTCTCTCTCTCTCTCTCTCTCTCTCTCTCTCTCTCTCTCTCTCTCTCTCTCTCTCTCTCTCTCTCTCTCTCTCTCTCTCTCTCTCTCTCTCTCTCTCTCTCTCTCTCTCTCTGTGTGTGTGTGTGTGTGTGTGTGTGTGTGTGTATTCTAATGCTACTGGAAAGCCTACTTCTTCAAAAGTCTGCTGCTTATTTTCTTTCCATGTCAGTTTAGGATAGATTAGAAGCAACTTTGGTTTGGAATTATATCTTGACTCATTAGCTGCATTATAGCCATCTTCCTCAGAAAGAAGAAAAGATGAAAAAGAAAGCCCGGGAGAGGTGGGGAGGAAAAACCTCTCTCTCTCTCTCTCTCTCTCTCTCTCTCTCTCTCTCTCTGTGTGTGTGTGTGTGTGTGTGTGTGTGTGTGTGTGTGTGTGTCTGTGTCTGTGTCTGTGTCTGTGTTGCTCATCTCCGTTTCAAAGCTGAAGAGCCAGGACGACTCCGTGGTCATGTGGCCAGCATGACTAGACGCCAAAGGCGCATGGAACGCTGTTACCTTCCCACCGTAGTGGTCCCTATTTTTCTACTTGCATTTTTACGTGCTTTCGAACTGCTAGGTTGGCAGAAGCTGGGACAAGTAACAGGCGCGCACTCTGCTACGCGGCACTTGGGATTTGACCCACCAAACTGCCGACCTTCTGATCCACAAGCTCAGTGTCCTAACCCACTGAGCCACCGCGTCCCTAAGATAAATTATAGTAGGGCCTATTTTGTATTTGTGAGGGTTCTTACCTCATGGCTCAAAGTACTTTATTATCTTACTTCTGAACATTATGGATGAGCCCAGATATCACAGCCCCCCCCTTCTAATTTATACTCATTTGGGTGTTGATTACTGCTAGGGTGGTGTTTTGGTCTTTTTGTTCCCTTTTTAGAGTTTATCGCCGTGGCTTGCCTGTCAATATTGGGAGTGGTCTTGGTTCTTTGGTTGGGCTGTTTATTGTTGGCTTCTTTGGCAGTTCCTTGCTTGGGGCATTGTTTACTACTTGACTGTTGGCCTGATGTTAATCTTGCAGTTAATCTATGCTCATCTGGTTGTTGCTTGGGAAGTATTTTGGTCTTTTTGTTCCCTTTTGGGCTTGTTGATTGTCCCTTTTGCACAGTATGTAGATGTTGTTTATGTTTATGTGTCAATTGATGGCCGATTTGTCAGAGTGCCCAGGCTCCCAGGAATTCCCTAGCATTTTTGGACTTGGCTTGGTCTAGGATGGTTTCCCAGTTGAAACTGTGTATTAAATCTGCCTATATGCTGTGAAGGGATGTGGTGGCTCAGTGGGTTAGGACGCTGAGCTTGTCGTTCAGAAGGTCGGCAGTTTGGCGGGTCGAATCCTGAGTGCCGCGTAACAGAGTGAGCGCCTGTTACTCGTCCCAGCTTCTGCCAACCTAGCAGTTCGAAAGCACGTAAAAATGCAAGTAGAAAAATAGGGACCACTACGGTGGGAAGGTAACAGCGTTCCGTGCGCCTTTGGCATCTAGTCATGCCGGCCACATGACCACGGAGATGTCCTCGGACAAGCGCTGGCTCTTCGGCTTTGAAACAGAGATGAGCACCGGCCCCTAGAGTTGGAAACGACTAGCACGCATGTGCGGGGAAACCTTTACCTTTACCTATATGCTGTGAAACTAAAGAGTTTTCATCATGGCTTCCGACTGCTAGTTGGTGTTCATGGATGTGCTCTGCTAGCCTTCTGTCTGTTTGCCCTACGTAGTGGCTGTGGCAGTCCTTCCACAGTATGTTGTAGATGACTCCTGTTTTGTCTTGTGCGGCTGCTGGGTCTTTGGTTTACTTAGGATGGTTTCATTGATTAAATTGAAGTATTAAAATAAAGATACAAGATAATACAAGAAGTGCAGTTTAATTTACTGAGACTGATCATTTCAAAAGCTACAAGCTGTTCTGTGAAAAATTATACTACCTGTGGAATATTGTAAGTGTTCAGAATGTGGGCTATGTGGAAAGAGCTGTGAGAGGCGAGGCCACCAATGACATCCTAGTTCAGGGGTCTTCAAACTTGGCCCTTTAATGACTTGTGGACTTCAACTCCCAGAATTCCTCAGCCAGCATGCCTGGCTGAGGAATTCTGAGAGTTGAAGTCCACAAGTCATAAAAGGGCCAAGTTTGAAGACCCCTGCCCTAGAGTCTTCTCTTCCCCCTTCTGCTACATTTGAAGTTTAAGGTACTTCCTTGGATCCAAAAGAGAAGTTTTACAATGTTCTGAGTTGCAAAGTCTTGCAAGAAAACCATTGTCTAACTTCTCGGGTATCAATGTGATCTTGGGTAATAGGTTAATATTCTCAATACGTAGAAAAGCAATGCTGATAGTTTTGGGGAATCAGTCTGAAATCTGAATGCAGAAGTCCACATTATTACATTAGAAAAAGAAGCAAACCAGTTGTAAACAAGCCAGGTAATCAATCTCAAAAATTATAGAGAGAGGCGATTAATTCAAAAAAGAGTCTGTCCTTCGCACATTAGCTGATGGCAAATCAAATCTACTGATATTATAGCAACTGAGTTGAGCCACGCATCTCAATCACTTGTAAACTTGCAAGAAATTTGTTGATTTTTTTTCACTTTAGAATTCTGCTTCTAAGAGGTTATGGGAAATGTTTTTACTTGTCCCTACTTAAGTTGCTGAATTTGACTTCCCACACAGACAAAAGCCCCCAGTATTTGCTCTATGGAAAAAGGCAGGTATGCTATGATGCCGTGTGGTTGCAATAGTCTGTTAGTGGTTTCTGAGAAGTTTTTGATGTATGGCAGTGTTATCCTTTTTACAACGTGTTTGCTCTGCTGTATTGGGTTGAGTGGTCAGGCACTTTTTGATGAAGTTGCAGACTATTTGCAGAGACACAGAGACATAAACAACATCTGCCACTGTGCAATAGGGACAATCAACAAGCCAAAAAAGGGAACAAAAAACCAAAACACCATCCTGGCAGCAATCAACACCTAAATAAGCATAGATTAACCGCAAGATTAACAACAGACCAACAATCCACAAGTAAACAATACCCCAATCAAGGAACTACCAAGCAAGCTAACAGTAAACAGCCCAATCAAAGAACCACCGAGATCACTCCCACAAACACTGACAGGGCAAGCCACTAGAATATAAATTGAGAGCAAACCCCACTCCCTACTAGCACTGATGATGTTACCTAGTATGGGCAATGAAATGTCTGCAAGAAAGCAACCAAGCTCAGAGAGCACGAAGGACCTCTCACATCAACCCTGAACTACTAATATTCTCCATTATCTAAGTAGGTTTCCACAAGTTGCTGTGTTAGGCTAAAAAGTTGGATAATTTGTTTGTTCAGCATATTATGGGATTTTAGCCTTGGCACATTGTGTAAACAAGATCATTCATGCTAAACTACAACTGAGTTTAATGATTTGGGCATCCTATGTTGGATAAACAGAGCAATGGTGCTTTACTGATCCTGGTTTAAGGTAGTCATGTGCGGCCCTCTTTAGAGTCAAAGAAAAACTACTTGGATGTCTATCATTGCCAATCTTGCAACTCTTCCTTTCCCAGGTTTATCGCCATGGTGACCGATCTCCCCTCAGCACCTACCCAATGGATCCCCACAAAGCAACAGCTTGGCCTCATGGTTTCCAGCAGCTGAGTGAGGTACATTCAGGGTTGAATTTTAATTATTGTTATTTGCAGCCTGTGCTGACATGCAGAAGAGGGGGCAAATGACAATCCTTGCTTGGTGCCAGCTGAGTCCTACCTTACCTTACTTTTCAGCCCCAAAGCAAGTAGGATTTTAATATTTGCTCTTTCCCTGTCATAGGCGGGCATTTTGCAACAGAAGGCTCTGGGACAATTCCTCCGGGAGAGGTACACTGGATTTCTGAGCCGTTCCTACAAACCACAAGAAGTAAGCTTTCTTTAATAATACATTGGTCAACATAATTCAGCTCCTTTGAATTCCAGGGGCAGCAAACAAACTGAATGCAATCATAAACAGGGGAGACAAATAATAATTAAAAATAATACAGCAGCAAGCCCTAACCACAATCTTGCTCAGACTTTTTAGTTTTTATGTGTGTGGGGGGCGGGGGGGGGGCTGTCTTTGGCCAGATCCTGTGAAAACCAAAACAACTTAATCTAAGACCAACATTTCTCGAAAGGTTATTCTGAAAATAGTCAGGAAACCTCCCAAATGTTTCTCTCTTATTTGCTCAAGTTGCCTCAGGCTCCATGGTATTTGCAGGAAATTCTCTATTAAATATGTAGATTAAGGTCAAATTAATGGAAGGGAGTAAGCAGTGTATCTAGGTTGGTACATATGAGTTGTAAGGGATTGTATTTACCTCTGCTTTTCAAATAAAACCCATCAGTCTCTTTCCTTGCTTAGTTATATTTATACATGCAGAACGAAGATTGGCTTATTAATAGTTCTTAGTTTTGTGCTCATAAATGCTGTACGATTAAGTAATACAAGTAAGGGGAGATTTAGAATGCACACAGTGTGCACATAAAGTGTGGTGTACAGGTAGTCCTCAACGACTGTAATTGAGCCTGGCAATTACGGTCATAAATTGTGACAGTTGTAAAGCAGGTCATCTGTACAACCAAGCCAATTTTATGACTTCTTTTTTCCCCCCAGTAGTTGTTAAGTAAACATGGTGGTTGTTAAGTTAATGCGGAGGTTGTTAAGCAAGAATATCGTAAATCACAGTCACATGTCCCCAGGACACTGCAAACTGGCATAAATTTCAGCCGGTTACCAGGCACCCAAAATACAGTCAACATGACTCAATAGGATAGGATAGGATAGGATAGGATAGGATAGGATAGGATAGGATAGGATAGGATAGGATAGAATAGAATAGAAGAATAGAATAGAATAGAATAGAATAGAATAGAATAGAATAGAATAGAATAGAATAGAATAGAATAGAATAGAATAGAATCTTTGTCACCTTAAATGTACACTAAACAGCATACATTAAAATGAAATTTTGTTGCATTCAGCTCTCAAAAAAATACCATTATGCATATACCCACATACACAACACACATATCTGACACAGAGGGGCAGGACTGTCCATCGGTCCTTTGGAACAGGGTTGTAAATAAATTTTGGTGTGTCTGTTGTAACTTTGAACAGTCTCTTAGTGACCGGTGATAAGTCAAGGACTGTCTGTAGTGGGTTAAGGAGTCAGTGGGGGAAACTCAGCTTGTAGTCCCCCCCCCATTTCGGCATGGAAGATAACGGGGTGATTTTGGACCAGGTACTCTCTGTCAGCCCAACCAACTTCACAGGGTTATTGAAGGAAGAAATAGGAGAAATAGTGATGTATGCTGCCTTGAGCTCCCATATCAAAGAATTTAACTAATAATAAATGTGAATACTGCTAATGTCTTATAGCAACTGCCATTATTAATAATCCATTCATGGTTTTGCCACAAATACCAGCAATAGTATCTTCGAGCTCTCTGGCCCAGGCTGAGGATTAATCTTTTTAACTGGGGTTTTACTTATACAGGGATAAATTTAATTCTTTTTTAAACTTGTTTTTAACCTTTGTATTTTGGTTTTTAATTACCCTGTAAACCGCCCTGAGTCCTTCGGGAAAGGGTGGTATATAAATGTAATAAAATAAATAAATAAAAAATAGTCATTTCTTCAATTAAGGTAGTCCTTGACTAAAGGTAGTCCTTGACTAACAACTATTCGTTTAACAACTGTTCAACGTTACAACAGTGCTGGAGCAATGGACTTACAACCAGCTCTCACACTTAACAACTGTCACAGTGTTCCTTGGGTTACACAATCAAAATTTGGGTGCTTGTCATCCAGCATATATGACATGCATTCACCACTGTGACCTTCCCGGGGGGCTTCCAACAAACAAAATCAATGGGGGAAGGCAGATTTGTATGATTTACTTAACAATTGTGGTTATTCACTTAACAACCACAGCAAAAAAGGTCATAAAATCAGACAAAACTTACTTAATGACCTCATCACTTAGCCATGGAATTTCCAGTCTCAGTTGTGGTTATAAGTTGAAGACAAGCTTGGTTCTTCTTGTTGTTGTTAGTTGTGAAGTCGTGTCCGACCCATCGCGACCCTATGGACAACGTTCCTCCAGGCCTTCCTGTCCTCTACCATCTTCTGGAGTCCATTTAAGCTCACGCCTACTGCTTCAGTGACTCCATCCAGCCACCTCATTCTGTGTCGTCCCCTTTTTCTCTTGCCCTCAATCTTTCCCAGCATTAGGCTCTTCTCCAGTGAGTCCTTCCTTCTCATTAGGTGGCCAAAGTCTTTGAGTTTCAACTTCAGGATCTGGCCTTCTAAACAGCAGTCAGGGTTGATCTCCTCTAGAACTGACCGGTTTGAACGCCTTGCAGTCCAAGGGACTCGGAGGAATCTTCTCCAGCACCATAGTTCAAAGGCCTCAATTCTTTGGCGCTCAGCTTGGTCCTACCATCCTAGTTTGTGTTCCCCAAGAAAAGCTACACTAATGTGTAGAATTTCAATGTTTTGATCACCTTGTTGTCAATAGAAGTGGCTCACTGCATGGTTATCCAATGTTTCAGATCTATGTCCGCAGCACAGATTACGACCGCACCATCATGAGTGCCCAAGCCAACCTGATGGGACTTTATCCAAATTCACATCCGGAGATTCCTTGGAAACCTGTTCCCATCCACACTGTGCCTACTAAGTATGACAAAGTAAGTGAACACAACCTATATGTTTTCCCACCCTGTTTATATGGCTGCTCATGATACATTGCAAGGTACAGTTCAGTGAAATGACATTTGGAAGAGTAGAAAAGGAGTTTAAAACAACAAAAAATATAAACATGTAACTGTGAATTCGTGGTATGGTTGTTTAAAAAATATTTATCATACAGATTACAAGATATGTATCGAAATCTTTGGCAAATGGGTAACAGGCGAGAGCACCATTTGCTGATTGAAAGGTTCCCTAGACATAAAATACAGGTAATCCTCAACTTATGAGCACAACTGAACCCCAAATTTCCATTGCTAAGCAAGGCAGTGAGTCATGCCCCATTTTATGGCCTTTTTTGCTATGGTTATAAAGCGAATCACTGCAGTTATTAAGTGAATCATGCAGTCGTTAAGTGAATTTGGCTTCGCTTATCAGAAGCTCCCTAGGAAGGTTGCAAATGACAATCCCAGAACCCCAGAACACTGCAGCCACTGTAAATATATGCTAGTTGCCAAACACCCAAAGTTTGATCATATGAGTGTGGGGATCCGTGGTGGGATTCAAATACCTGAACAACCGGTTCTCTTATTGGATACAGGCCTGGGCCTTCGAGGCCTAGAACGGGCTTCCGGAAGTGGCATCCATGCACTTCCAGCGGGCCATTCTAGGCCTGGGAGGCATCCTCCAGGCCTAGACTAGACTGATGGAAGCAGTGTGCATTCAGCCGGTTCTCTGAACTCAGCAAAATTTAGCTACCGGTTCTACCGAACTGGTGTGAACCAGATGAATCCCACCACCGGTGGAGATGCTGCGACTGTCATAAGTGTGAGAACCGGTCATAAGTCATTTTTTTCAGTGCCGCTGTAATTTTGTATAATCGTTAAATGGATTTAAATTAAGGGCCACCTATAAACACTTTCAATGCACTTCTGGCAGTTGAGGCGAATCTGATCAGTTCCATATATGGAAAGAATATATTATTTTAGAATATACCCTGATAGTGACTTTAGGACAGTCAATCTCTCTTACCCTAACTTTCTTCACAAGAATTTTCTTATGGAGAAAAACAGGAGGATGGGAATAGAGAGCACTATATGCAGTGCTTTTTTTGTAAAAGAAAAAGGTGCCAGAACTCACACATGTCATACAACTCGCCTTACCTACCCTACAAGGTTCCATCCAAAAAAGGTGCCGGAACTCCGTTCTGAGCGTTCTATGAGAAAAAAGCCCTGACTATATGTATTATATGTTGCTTGGATCTGAACGACGGGACATCAATCGAAGAACGAATAAATAAAATGGATAAGGATAAACTGGAATTATGTACATTTATTTTTTCTTGGCCCTAAAATATCCAGGAGTCATTATTTTTCTACAAGACTCAAAAACAGGGCTACGTAGAAAGTTAGTTTTATTTGGAAGCAAACACTAGTTTATCATAAAAGAGAGTTATAGCACTGCAAGAGAGGATTTTTTTAAAAAAGATTTTTTTTTGAAAGAAATGCTGATCGTAGAGAGGTTTGATTCTCATACATTTTTTCTGTGGCATCTAACTCTCCGCCATTATTCCAACATATATTTTAATTAGAATTTAGGGAAAATCTGTTTCAATATTAATATATCATACCACCTAGTTATTTGGATTCAGGAATATCTGCAGACTCAAAAAAGCCAAGTTGACAATTGTCATCGAGCCCCTGCATGTGCAACAATAAATAAAAAGATGTGGGGTTTTGATTGCCTGGTTGTGTACCACCTGCTTTTTTTTTGATACACATACACACTCACATAGACATACCAATGCATGTATTGCTCAGGAGTAAAAAGAATGAAAAGTAAAATAAAACCATCTTTTGAACTAGTTAGCTTTCACTTATTTGTACATGCACTATTTCACATTTTAGCCTTAGAGAGTGATTGCTGGCTAATAAATAGTTTTAGACCCAGTTACTAATGATGTGTTCCTTTGGCCCTATCACTTTAGGGTTTGAAAAAACAGAATGCACACTGAGTAGAGGACTAACGATCAAAAAGAACAAATAAATAAATCTATGCAGTTTGCATCACATGAAAAAAAATCTTCAGAGATGTATCTTCCTTGTAGAATGCTTAACTATGGTAATCCTAGTTTTAATGTTATAATTTTATTTTTATTGTATATGCCTCCCTTGGAGTCTTGTGTATTATAAAGGTAAATTATAAATGTATGGGAGCAAAGTTTTCATCTATGGATTTTTGAAAGAGTCTTCTTGTAGAAAACTAGGAGAAATTACATCCCTAAATCCATCTTTAACAATGTTATAAGTCAGGGGCCTTCAAACTTGGCCCTTTTATGACTTGTGGACTACCTGTATTTAGTCAAAGTTCCCGATTTCTAACACTGAAGTACAACCCAATAGTTTCAGCCTGGAACAAATCTAATTCTCTATGTTCCCTACTTCTGTTCCTAGCTTTTAAAACCACCAACCAGAAGCTGCCAACGATATCAACAATTGATGGAAGAGACTATTAATTTGCCAAGCTATCAAGCTAAATTGAGAGAATGGAAGGTATGGTGGAAGAGGGCTTAAGATAAGGAGAATAATTTAAAACCAAATTCTAGAAGTAGAATTCCCCACCATCCAAAATTGGAAAAGCAGTTGCTGAATGGTAAAACCAATTTTTATCTTCTACGAGTTGTAGAATATGTAAATTGGCAGACTGTCCATTCTATCACCAACATGTTTTGCTCATGATTACATCTAGAAAGTGATATTTTTTCATACAATTGTCCTAACTATTTCTGGGGAATCATTACAATTATTAAGATTTTCTTCTTCGATTACCCACATAGTTGCAGTCTCTGAATTTCCTATAGAGTCTGAGTATCTGATGGTGGAGGTTCGTTCTCTAAGCTTTTAGGTTGGTTTCCGAAAGTTTCGTTACAAGGCTAAGTAATATCTTCAGCGAAGTTTAGGGGATGTCAGTCCTCTATTTATAAGTCTGTGTACTATTTTATGAATAAATCCTGAAAACAAAAGTCTGGAAAAGGTCTTCAGAATACATTCACACATTCTCAGGAATCAAGCAATCAATCAATTAACCATTTGCCTGTCCAACGTGGCCTAAATAAATTACTGAATACCTATACAATTTTGCTTCAAGGTGCCACCATCCAACAGATTTCCCCTAGCCGTCCACTTCAATTTTAAGTCTAGACACTTTGGCTGTAATTATGCTTTTTTAAAGTCATGGTAGACAAAGCAAATAGGTTGTCTTTTGTCTAGTTGAAGTCTTGCAACGCATTACGCCTGGATTAACAAAATATAATTAATATTTCACATAATATGTTATGTCCAAACAAACTATTTTATGCTTAGTGTAATATACAATTTGGATTCCCTAAACCAGGGGTTTCAAACTGCCAGCCCATGGGCCGTTTTCATCATACTGAAGCCGCTCCCACCCCATTGCCAGCAATGCAAAAAGAGTCGCAATATGCTGCAACACATCAGGTGACGTGGCGAGTTTGACACCCGTGCCGTAAATAAATTGGGAAACAAATTATCCAAGTTCATTTTACCTAAATTTTGCATGTTGTATGAACTATGCTTTTAGATATTTGATTTTTTAAAAGGACAAGATAATTTCAGATGTTGTTGAACTACAGTATTTAATAGCCTGGCCAACAGGAAGGAATCCTGGGATTTGTAGTTCAGCAACACATGGAGGACCACAAGTTCTTTAATACTGATTGAAACGTTTTTATTTCACCTTATGTTTGGATGGTTCCACAGTGGCCTGCAAAAATAAGAACAAAGAAAAATTCAAAGCATTTGTAATAACAAAACAAATGCAAAACATATTAACAATGGCCAGAATATAAAACTATAGCAGTACAGTGAAATTTCAGTTTATGGACTCCAGTATAGTAGACCAAATGCAACAGATCAAATTACAATTTGGACTTCTTGGAATAACAGACAAGTCTGTGGCATCTTGAGTACTCCAGACAAGACAGTTAAATATAATTGTACCTTAACTGTATGTCATTTGGAGTTATTTGTGTCATTTGACTGTGAATGACAAAAATTATATCACTCATTAGTTTTGAAACAAAGTCATCCATTTTGTAATGACATTTTTATGCAGGTGTCATTTCCACTAATTTTAACACCTATTAACACAAAAGAAGTTAGTTCTTTGTAAATGAATCTCTGGGTTCCTAACAACAAAACAGCACGAAATAGAAATAATCAAAATCTAGGAAAAGCAATAGCACAAAAAACCCACATGCTAATTCGCATCATTTGCATAGCGATGTTATTATATGGGCTGATATATTGTGCTATTTAACAGGCATTTAGGAATTAAAAAATACACCTTCCTCAACTCTTTTCATTAAATTTAGATGTCATTTTGTTTGAAATAGTTGACAATGTGAACCATTTAAAAGAAAACATCCTCTCGTTATATCAGGACCAATTCGATGAAGAGGATTAGTGATTGATTTGCAAGGGAAGAGTTTTAATTCGGTATTAAAAGGAGACAACCTAATGTTAACCTTCCTAAAGGGAGAAAAGTTTCTTTTGAGCCATCACAGCCTCAGAAGTAATCAGTACTAATTTACACATGGCTTATCCCAGATGGGATACAGGACAGGGCTTGAGTAGGATTACTTCAGTGCAGAGAGAAATGGCTCAGTATACTGTTTTCTTGTTGAAAAAAGAAATTTCAAATTTCAAATCCTTCGTAGAATAACTGTAATATCTCAAATAAGGATAAATAGCAAATAGTTTGATCAGGCTGTCGGAAAGTCTACAAAACCACCAAGTGAATCCATCCAGTCTAGGACCCAGGTGATTCAGTGGTTTTGAAACTAACCTCTGTTACTGCTACAGTGAGAGGAACCACTTTGCTAGACAGATCTAAGTTTGGGAAAGCAATCATAACTCTTTTCTAAAATGCTTGGACCTGAAATAGTTCAGGTCTGCTTAGGTTCACTCTGAAGATCTGCAATGAATGCAAGTAAGAATGCAGGGTTAATTGAGATGAAAATAATTGAGCACAGTGAACCTTAGTCAATTATTTCTGTTTTCCTCTCTTGCAGGGCTTTATGGAAAAAATGGCTAATTATACAGGGCTTAAATCTGAGCAGCTGACCCTGAGAGGCCTCTGGAAGGTGCATGACACACTCTTCTGTCAGGTAAGAGCAGGGATAGGCAACCTTGGCTCTTTTAGGACTCGTGGACTTCAACTCCCAGAATTCCTAAGCCAGCATGGCTCAGTATGGAAACCTCTCCATTTCTCCTCAGCATGGCTGGCTCGGGAATTCTGGGAGTTGAAGTCCACGAGTCATAAAAGAGCCAAGGTTGCCTACCCTTGGGTAAGAGTCTGCATTACAGATACTTCTCAACTTACCAGCATTTGTTCAGCGACCATTCAAAGTTATGATGGCACTGGAAAAAGTTACAACCATTCTTCATGCTTACAACCATTGTAACATCCTCATCATCATGTAATCAAACTTAATAATGATGAATTGGCATACTTTTACAAAGTTTGCAATGTCCCCAGGGTCACGTGATCACCATTTATTTGCAACCTTCTCAAAAGGGCTCCTGACAAGCAAAGTCAATGGAGGCAGCCAGATTCACTTAACAGCCATGTGATTCACTCAACAATTGCATTGATTCACTTAACAAAATGGCAAACAAGGTTCTAAAATTGGGTGTAGCTCACTTAACAAGTCCCTTAGGACAGGGGTCCCCAAATTTGGCAATTTTATGGACTTCAACTCCCAGAATTCCTCAGCCAACATGGCTGAGTATTTCACATAGCATGGCTAGCTGAGGAATTCTGGAAGTTGAAGTCCACGTGTCTTAAAGTTGCCAAGTTTGGAAGCCCCTGCCTTAAAAACTATGGTCCCAATTACAACAAGATCACCATTTCATTAGAAAACTTTTTTTTCCGTTTTCTACACAGAAAACCCATAACATGACTTTGCCTAGCTGGGCTACACCACAAGTTTTGGCAACTCTCTCAGAGATAGAAGTATTTAATATTGAAGCCCATGTGGGAATGCACGCTACCCAGGAGAAGGCTCGATTCATTGGAGGTACAATTAAATTTGAATTATTTGCTCTGTTTGGAATCAAGACCTAGTCAGGGGTAGGCAACCTTGGGTCTTTTATGACTCGTGGCCTTGCTTGTGATGGGAGTCTCCTGATACTCCCATGTAACACCTCTTCTCCGCGAGCTGCATTGGCTTCCAGTTGCCCTCCGGGTGAGATTCAAGGTGCTGGTGATGACCTATAAAGCCCTAAATGGCATGGGCCCGGATTATCTAAGGGAGCACCTGCTGCCAGCATCAATTTCCCATCGTCCTGTGCGCTCCCACAGGGAGGGCCTCCTCAGGGTCAAGGATTGCCAACAGGTGATCCCCAGGGGGAGGGCGTTCTCTGTGGGCGCGCCTGCCCTATGGAATCAACTGCCAACGGAACTCTGGACTGCCCCCGACCTTCGTTCATTTCGCCGGGACCTAAAAACCTGGCTCTTTGGGCTATCTGGTCTGGACTGAGGGGTTTTAATGTTTTTAAATTGTGATTTAATTTTTTGTGGCTAGACTTAATTT
>NW_027673369.1:0-26414 GCF_964194415.1 Vipera berus
ATTGCTTCTTGTCCTGCTTTCAGGTGCTTTGAAGAATAGCTTGACTTCCTCTTCTTTGTGGCAGCCCCTAAGATATTGGAACACTGCTATCATGTCACCCCTCACCCTTCTCTTCATTAAACTACACATACCCAATTCCAGCAACCGTTCCCGATATGTTTTAGCCTCCAGTCCGCCAATCATCTTTGTTGCTCTTCTCTGTACCCTTTCTAGAGTCTCGACATCTTTTTTACATCGTGGTGACCAAAACTGGATGCAGTATTCCAGGTGTGGCCTTACCAAAGCATTGTAAAATGGTATTAGTACTTCACTTGATCTTGATTCTATCCCTCTGTTAATGCAGCCTAGCACTGTGTTGGCTTTTTTGGCAGCTGCAGCACACTGCTGGCTCATATTGAAGTGATGGTCTACTAGGACTCCGAGATACCTCTCACAGTTACTACTATTGAGCAAGGTACCACCTATACTATACCTGTACATTTGGTTTTTCTTGCCTAAATGTAAAACCTTACTCTTTTCACCATTGAATTCCATTTTGTTAGATAGCGCCCAGTGTTCGAGTCTGTCCAGATCCTCCTGTATTTTAAGCCTATCTCCTGGAGTATTGGCTATTCCTGCCAGCTTGGTGTCACCTGCAAATTTGATGAGTTCCCCATCTACCCCCTCATCCAAATCGTTAATGAAGATATTGAAGAGCACTGGGCCCAGAACAGAGCCCTGGGGCACCCCACTACACACTTCCTTCCATGTAGATGCAGTTCCATTGAGGACCACACGCTGAGTACGGCCTGTCAGCCAGCTACGAATCCATCTGGTGGTGATGCTATCTAATCCACATTTTTCTATCTTATCAAGTAGTAGGTTGTGATCTACTTTATCAAATGCCTTACTGAAGTCCAAGTAAATTATATCTACAGCATTCCTCTGGTCCACTAATTTTGTCACTTGGTCAAAGAATGTAATAAGATTTCTCTGGCATGATCTGTTTTTGACAAACCCATGTTAACTTTTAGTGATGACTTTGTTTGCATCAAGGTGTTCGCTGATTTGTTGTTTGATTATCTTTTCCAGAATCTCCCCAGGTATTGAGGTTAGGCTGATAGGTCTGTAGTTTCCAGGATCTATTTTTTCCCTTTTTTGAAGATGGGAACTACATCAGCTCTCTTCCAGTCCTCTGGTAGTTCCCCAGTGCTCCAGGATCTTTGAAAAATATAGTTCAGTGGTTCTGAGATCACGTCTGCCAGTTCCTTGAGAGCTTTGGGGTGTAATCCATCTGGTCCTGGTGATTTGGACTCATCTAGGCTGGACAGGTGTTCACTTACCATTTTTTTGCTTATCTTAACTTGCATTTCTATTCTGTTTTTTATGGCATTGGTTTTGGTAGGTTGGATTGTTTTTTCCCTTTGTGTAAAGACAGATGCAAAAACGAGTTAAATAGTTCTGCTTTCTCCCTATTGCATGTCACCTTCTTGCCACTTTCCCCCACTAATGGACCAATCATTTCCTTAACTTTTTTCTTGTTTTTTATATGTTGAAAGAAGCATTTTTGTTATTTTTTTACTTTGGTTGCAAGCCTTAGTTCATTTTGAGCCTTAGCTTTCCTCACTTCATCTTTGCAGGCACGGGCTATTTGCTGATATTCTGACTTAGTTATGTGCCCCTCTTTCCAATTCTTATACTTGTCCCTTTTATCTTTCAATTTATCAGAGAGTTCTTTATGCAGCCATGCTGGTTTCTTTTGAGAGCTGTTATTTTTCTTCTTTGTTGGTATTGTACTAGACTGGGCCTTTATTATCTCACTTTTCAAAATTTCCCAAGCTTCTTGAGTTGTTTTCCCCTTTAGGATTCTCATCTATGGAATTCTTCCCAAGGTCTCTCTAAGTTTATTGAAATTAGCTCTTTTAAAGTCCAAGACTCTAGTTTGGCTATGTTCTATTGCTTGTGCCTCCAGAATGTTGAATTCCAATATTGCATGATCATTTCCCCCCAAGGTTCTTGTGGCTTTGACATTTTCTATCATTTCATCTCTGTTTGTGAGAATTAAATCCAATATGGCTAATCCCCTAGTTCCCTTCTCTACTTTTTGGGAGAGAAGGTTGTCTGCTAGGTTTGTCAGGAATCTGTTTGATCTTCCACTTGGTGCAGAATTTGTCTCCCAGTTGATATCAGGGTAATTAAAGTCCCCCATTACTATTGTGATGTGCTTCTTACATACCTTGGTTAGCTGACTAGCAAAATGTTCATCTATTTCCTTTGCTGGGTTGGGCGGCCTATAGTATACACCTATGGCAATGTCATTTTTTCCCCTTTTATATTGACCCAAATGCATTCAAGTTTACAGTTTTCGTCATTGTTGTGCTCTATTTCTGTAGAGATAAAGTTATTTTTTATATAGAGAGCAACTCCACCTCCTCTTTTGTTTAGTCCGTTCATTTGCCATTGTCTCATCACTATGGAATAAAACGAGCAGAGGAAGCTAATGATGTATTAATACAATTTTTGTGTTGTTAAGTTTCCTATCAACAAGACAATTGACCTGATTTTTTGTCACTTGCAGAATTTGCATACTATAACTCTCTGTGCTCCTCAGTTACCATAATTCCCTTTCAAGTAGTTTATGGCTATCATCCTACTTTTTTTTTCTCAAAATTGCTGCCTCATGGTTCCTCAGGTCTCTGATTTTCTCCAAGAGAGGGATGGCACAATTGCACTACAAAGAACAATTAGATTGAACAATTAGATTAAAGTTTTTACTTTCTTTCTATCCATCTAAGAAACCTGTAGAGTCAACATTTTTCAGAGATAGATCAACCCAATGGTCTTTCATTTGCAATTGCCCACCTCAGTGCAAGAAGCTGATATAGTTCCCATCTTCAAAAAAGGAAAAACAAATAGATCCAGGAAACTACAGACTTATCACACTGACCTCAATATCTGGGAAGATTCTGAAAAAGTTAATCAAGCAACTAATCAGTGAACACCTAGAGGTAAACAAAGCCATAACCAAAAGCCAACATGGGTTTGTCAAAAACAAACCATGCCAGACAAATCTTATTGCATTCTTTGACCAGGTGACAAAATTAGTGGACCAGAGGAATGATGTGGATATAATTTACTTGGACTTCAGTAAGGCATTTGATAAAGTAGACCACAGCCTACTACTAGATAAGATAGAAAAATGTGGATTAGACAGCATCACCATCAGATGGATTTGACCTAACAGTTCGAAAGCATGTAAAAATGCAAGTAGAAAAATAGGGACCACTACGGTGGGAAGGTAACAGTGTTCCGTGCACCTTTGGCGTCTAGTCATGCCGGCCACATGACCACGGAGATGTCCTCAGACAAGTGCTGGCTCTTCGGCTTTGAAACGGAGATGAGCACCGGCCCCTAGAGTCGGAAATGACTAGCACGCATGTGTGGGGGAACCTTTACCTTTACCTTTAACCAACCATACTCAACATGTAGTCCTCAACGGAACTGTATCTACGTGGAAGAAAGTATGCAGCAAGTACATCAAGGCTCTGTTTTAGGCCCAGTACTCTTCAATATCTTCATCAATGAATTGGATGAGGAGATAGATGGGGAACTCATCAAATTTGCAGACAACACCAAACTGGCAGGAATAGGCAACACTCCAGAAGATAGGTTTAAGATACAGAAGGATCTTGACAGACTTGAACATTGGATGCTATCTAACAAAACGAAATTCATGATGAAAAAAATAAGGTTCTACATTTAGGCAAGAAAAACCAAATGCACAGGTACAGCATAGGTAGCACCTTGCTCAATAGTAATAACTGTGAGAGGGATCTCAAAGTCCTAGTGGACAATCACTTAAAAATGAGCCAGCAGTGTGCTGCAGCTGCCAAAAAAGCCAACACAGTGCTAGGCTGCATTAACAGAGGGATAGAATCAAGATCACATGAAGTATTAATACCATTTTATAATGCCTTAGTAAGGCCACACTTGGAATACTGCATCCAGTTTTGGTCACTATGATGTAAAAAAGATGTTGAGACTCTAGAAAGAGTGCAGAGAAAAGCAACAAAGATGATCGGGGTCTGGAGGCTAGAACGTAAAAAATGGTTGCTTGAACTGGGTATGTCTAGTTTAATGAAGAGAAGGACGAGGGGTGACATGATAGCAGTCTTCCAATATCTCAGGGGCCGCCACAAAGAAGATGAAGTCAAGCTATTCTCCAAAACACCTGAAGGTAGAACAAGAAGCAACGGATGGAAACTAATCAAGGAGAGAAGCAACCTGGAACTAAGGAGAAACTTCCTGACAGTTATAACAATTAACCAGTGGAACAACCTGCCTCCAGAAGTAGTGAATGCTCCAACACTGGAAGTTTTTAAGAAGAGATTGTACAACCATTTGTCTGAAATGGTATAGGATTTCCTGCCTGAGCAGGGGGTTGGACTAGAAGACCTCCAAGGTCCCCTCCAACTCCTTTATTCTATTCTATTCTATTCTATTCTATTCTATTTCTAGTGTTTCACCTTTTTCATCTTTTGCAAGGTCAGCTTCTCTGTTCTTTATGTGCAGCACCTTCTCATCCTCCAGGAATTCTCATAGACAGGGAAGAGGAATATGAGAGTATATTTCAGATTCTTGATACAGGAGGGGGAAACCTGAATATCTGATTCAATGGAAGGATTAGCCTGACATGGAGCAATCCTGAGAATTGGCAGAGGACATTCAAGCATCACATCTACCAGTTCTATCTGAAATACCCACGCAAGAGTCCCCTGGCCTAAACAGCCCTCAGACTCACCAGATAATGATTGCCAGGGGGGGGGAACTTACTTTCTCCACTTGATGCTGTAGTTGGGCAACAAGGGAGATGGCACATTTCACTTTTGTCTAAATCTTCTATTTTATACTTCACGTACTTTGTATTTCACATATTACCCATATATACCACATAGTAGAACAGTTTGGCAAGTGGAATTAATATATACCGCTTCTAAAAGTCATTATTCATTGGGTTCCTTAACAATAGATCATGTAGAAGGCATCACAAAAAATTAACTGAAGATGTCAAGAAATAAATAAATAAATAAATAAATAAATAAATAAATAAATAAATAAATAAATAAATAAATAAATAAATAAATAAATAAATGTCATAGTTGCTTTCACGTTGGAGAAGATTCCTGAGAATGCCACGGACAGCTAAGCAAACAAAAAAATGGACAAATGAACAAAGAAACTCAGAGTTATTATTTGAGGCACAAGTGGCTAGGCTCAATTTACCCTACTTTGGACATGTTATACAAAGACCTAGCTCTCTCAAGAACTCTCTAAATGCTGGGAAAGGTGGGAGGAAAGAAAAGACAATGACCAGCAGCAAGGTACAGTAGATGGACTCAGTTACAATGAGTGCACCATTGGAAGAACTGAAAGACCAGATCAGAGACAGATCATCATGGAGAAAATCTATGTGATCACTAAGAATCAATACGGACTTGTTGGTACATAATTACAAATGTAAACAAGCAATCTATCAAAAGTTGTGGTTTCAATTTCCACAAAGATTTTGGAGCACACAAAAGCACAACCACACTTTCAAGTAGTCATCCCTTTTCATAAGTGATCCCAAGAACAGATTCAGCTCCCTTAAAGCAGGGGTCCCCAACCTATGGTCCGCAGCCCGCCACCAGGCCACCAGTGGGCCACGGAAATGGCTGGCCTGTGCACGCACGTGTGGGCGTGCACTCCGCCCACTTGTGCTAGCACCCCTGGCCCCATTTGCGCATGTGTGCAGGTGCAAACGGGGACGCTACTGTGCGGTGGATGTCCACAGCCCTTTTGCGCATGTACCGCAAGCCTGGCTGGTTTGCGTGGCCCGTTTGCACATGCATGAATGGGCCGCTAGCTGTTGTGTGGGGTGCACAGCTGTTCATCCATGCACACAGTGCCAGCGCATGCCACATGGGTGAACAGGGCTGCTGGTGCTGCACCAGTGTGTGTGGCCCTGTAAGCGCGCATGTGTGCACACCAATTTTAAAGCTGCTCTCCTTCCCTCCAGTCTGCAAGACCAGAAAGGTTGGAGACCTCTGCCTTAAAGTGTTGAAGATAAATGTTCTGTTCACTTTCCCCTGAATTCAAAGCACTTGATGGAGATGGTGCTTCCTCTTCCAGGAAAAGCAGAAGGTAAATTTAAACAACTGCAACCCCTATAAATGTGTGCTTTTTTCAGCTTGCCTTTTTCCAGGCTATAGAATTAATTTATATTTTAGAGAGTGCTTTGCAGAAAAATGAAAGAAGACTAAAGTTACATATGGTCCTATATTTTATGGATTCAGTATCTTCAACAGATTTCACTTTGTTTAAATTCCACATCAGTGGAATTGAGTGTACCTTTTAGAACCAAATGAATAAATTCATGTTATTAATCTACTCATAAAACAGTTTCATTCTGTTGGAACAGACTTTATGTAAAACAACTAGATTCATATTTTTGTGATTATGTGTTTTTGAGATTGTCTTATAAATCAGATGTTCCCTGGAGCATAATATTTCTTCCGGAAATACTAAATTCTGCCTGCTAATGCAATATGTTTTAGGATTGATGACATTACAGGGCCAGTAACACCCCAAATATAGTAGATACTATTTTCGTCTCTTCCAGCAAAGTTAGATTATCTTTAGGTGACATTCCTGCTATTATTTAAAAATTATTGTTTCCAGGAGATACCAAAGTCATTATGGGATTTGGGAATGAAGGCTAGTTATGACCTGACCCTACAAACTGTGGTCATGGAACAGAGATCTTTGGGCATCTCCTTTTTTGATGTTTTACATATGTAATATATCACCTGTATTTGACAGGGGTACATCAAAGTGATTTATTACCAAGTGAAATAGGAAAAGTTGACAATAATAGCTGATCAAATATGTAAAAATGACAGAGCCAGGTAAAGTAGTAGGTTTTAAAATATTTGTAAAGATTTTTTTTTAGTGTCACAATGCCAAACGTTTATTGCCTAGCAGCTAAAAGAAAATAGATTTTAATGACACCAAATGAACATGTCAATGGAGTGTAGTCAATCCCCATCTTCAACCATATTGTTCTTAACCTCAGAAGGGATGCTTATATGGAGGGAATTATTTGCTGAAAATCTCAACCCTCATGACAGCAGGAATTTTAGCCCTACTATATAAGAAGAATATCAAATGTATTTCTCACTGCTGCATGGCAGCAGGCACCATTAGCAAGAGTGGAAAGGCTATTATGCAGATGATAAATGAGTTAAGGATAGGTATAGTGAAGCAGACCGGGTAGCTGACATAATTATAGATTAAGTATGTAATATAAGAATCCGCAGAGCTGGAACTGAGCTTCCTATCCTACCATTCTAGCGTTAAGAATAGGTGGCTGCTAGTTTATGACTAAAACATAGCCTAAGACACTCAGTGTGACTCATTGACAATGCAGTTGCCATTTGAAATGCATCTAGCTCTTCCCGTGAAGATGGCATTTTAAGGAGAGATCATCCATAAAGAACACAGGAGCAGTCATGACCTTGCTGGATCAAGGCAAAGCCCACATTGCCCCAATAGAGTAGAATAGAGTAACAGAGTTGGAAGGGATCTTGGAGGTCTCCTAGTCCAATCCCCTGCTCAAGCAGGAGACCATTTATCATTTCAGATAAGAGGCAGACCAGTCCTTTCTCAAAAGCCTCCAGTGATGGAGCACCCACAACTCTTGAAGGCAAGCCGTTCCACTGGTTAATTGTTCTCACTGTTAAGAAATTTCTCCTTAGTTCTAGGTTGCTTCTCTCTTTGACTAGTTTCCACCCATTGTTTCTTGTCTTGCCTTTTGGTGCTTTGGAAAACAGTTTGAGCCCCTCTTCTTTGTGGCAGCTCCTGAGATATTGGAACCCTGCTATCATGTCACCCCTAGGCCTTCTTTTCTCTAGACTAGCCATACCCAATTCCTGCAACTGTTCTTCATATGTTTTAGCCTCCAGTCCCCTAATCATCTTTGTTGCTCTTTCTGCACTCTTTCCAGAGTCTCTACATCTTTTTTATAATATGGTGACCAAAAATTGGATGCAGTATTCTTAGTGTGATCTTATTAAGGCTTTATAAAGAGGTACTAATACTTCATATTTAGTTACTCATAGTGGCCAACCAGATGTTTCTGCAGTGCTTATAACAGGAAATAGAGACCTATCCATTTCCCACAGGTAATTAGAAATATGTTGCTCCCCAATCCAGGGAGGTGCAGTCCACAGATCTTAAAAGTTGCCAAGGTTGAGAAATACTTCTCTACCCACATCATTGCAGAAATTGCAGAAATTTTCCTTTACACCAACCAGTGAAGATCATAGATGTGAAGATTGGTTATAAAGTTACTTTCTTATTGCCATCATAACTGTGACAAATCACTAAAATAAGTCAGTCACTAAACAAGGACTACCTGTGTTGACACATCTATTTTTAACCAACTGGGGTTCCAGAGTCTCTGATAATCAATAGTTTCTATTTAGTTTCTTCATTGTTGCCATTGAATGGTTGTTAGGAGAATGACATTCTAATTGGTAGAGCTTTCCCCAATATATCAACGTAGCTTCAGGAGTGTGCATCACATACAATTTGGTTTTAGTCTGTAGAGGTTAACTGGTTTGAAATAATGCCAGCCATCTTTCTATGAATTCAGAAGTAACCTATATTGATTGTTTTATCATCATTGTCAGCCATTTAGTCCTGTCTGACCCTCGGCCACTCTTTCAATCAGCATTCTCCATGCTCTTTTGTCTCACACCGCCTCCCTCAGATCCGTTACGGTCATTCTTTAGTGTCCAGCTAGCAGGTTCTAGGATGGCCCCTCCTCCTTTTCCTACTGATCACTCCCAGCATGGTTGACTTTTTGAGTGAGTCAGATCTCATGACATGGCAAAGTAGGACAATCTCTGTTTGGCAGTCTTGACTTCAAGTGATATTTTGGGTGAGGTTCTGTCTAGGCCCTGTTCACTATTTTTGCAGTCCATGGGATGCATAATAGTCGCCTCCAGCACTACCGCTCAAAGGGGTCCACCCTTCTCCTATCTGTCTTTTTCAGAGTCCAGGTTTCGCAGCCGTAAGTAGCAATTGGAAAAAATATGAATACCTTTACTATTTCGATTGATTGTTTAGAGGTAATTAAATTTCACATGTTGAGTTTCTTTGATTTCCCCATCCTATCCTTTTCTGACACCGAATCCTCAGTTTAAAGAATAGTGAAGCTTTCCTTGTTAATTCCCTAGCCGTTTACATTTTTGATCACTTTGGTTCCTTAGGTTGTGATTATTAGAATCAACACTTTGGTATCTGTGGTGGGATGGACTTGCTAACCCAGCCATTTTCTCCTCTATAAATCTAATGGAGATTTTCCTGCGTTCCCCAGTATAGATGGATGTTGGGCTATTTTTATGTCCAATATTTAATCGTTGCTGAGTTTTCTATTATTTTATATTTCCCCAAATATTAAAAACAGGGTGATTCCACTGTGAAGGTGTTACCCTGCCACTCAAATACCTATAATTTTTCATAGTTGATACGTGTGCGTAAATGACAAGTTGCATGCTTCCAGAGACAAGTGATAGGCATGAATCATGATCAATGGGAACGCATCAGTGGGAGCCCTACACTCTTTTAACATATGTTGCACACATTACATACATGTAAAAACAAGCAGGGCTTTGATACTCATGATAACACCTGCCATTTTGAAGCTACTGACACCTTCTGGAGGCATCCCTGCCCATAGCCTGTTGCACAACACCAGCAAAAACTCATTGTAACATAATTCAAGCAGTGGCTCCTGACCAGCCTTGGAAAGCAAGCTTTTTAAAAAATTACTTATTTTCAGTGCTTTAGGAAGAGATGAAGAGTACATTCATCAGGTTTCTCCTGCATTTACAGGTGCCAGTCTTCTCCCTTGTAGATCATGCCTAACCATTCCATCTCATGTTTCATTCACTCAGTTCAGCCTGGGGATTAAATTAACATTTTGGCCATCTGCAATGTCATAATCATAGTTGACATTTTTCAGCATTCTGCACAGAGCTTGCAGATCTGACATCATGGTGAAGGGAAGGGTTTGGGGGCTTCTTGGCACTGGCTTATTTTGGTGCCATGAGGTTCCTCTGTGTTTGACAGGCTTAACAGTTTAAGCTTTCCTTGTAACCAACACAACTGTGCTTTTGCAGACTACCAAATGCATGCATACAAATACATATGAATGAATGCTTACATGGTGTGAAGGAAATGAGAAACTTTTTTGCTTTCTTATAGAGACTGGAGAAATGGTTCCTTGTTAAATTGCCGGGCAGAGAACTCCGTAGTTGGCAAGTTTCAAGCTGAACCAGTGCTGATGGGTTCGAATTCTGCATTCAATTACTGGCTAGCATGGGCTGAGCAATGATAAGCTGAAGGTGCTATCTGCGAGCTCCAGACTTGTAAGTATATAGACATTATCATCCTCTTGATCTAAAATTGCTGAAGATAAAGTGGGGAAAATGTGGCTGGATTTAAAGAACACTGGGAATTATTTATAGATGGAATAGTAGGTTCTATGGCATCATAAAAGGCATTAGAGTGAACCCCTGCTGCCTTTACTTGCATTGCTTGAAACTGCTTTCCCCATTAATGTCTCTTCTTGAAAATCAGAAAAAGAAAACAATAGACCAAACACACTTTGGAGTGTCGATGGATAAGCTGTTACCTGCCCATTGCCATTGCCTCATTCCCTCCCTTTTTACCTCTAGAGATTGGAGAATGGTCAGGTTATGCATTCATCTCCTAGATAGATTGCTCAGAAAGTCTAACTTGGTAATATTACCTTGTTCTTGGCTTTTCTCTATACCTACTGAGAAGATTTTCACCATGTCTCTTTTCTAATTATAAAAACCCAATGTCAACCAGACAACTGTTATGAAATCCCCAAAACTGGGTCTCCTGTTATTTTAAAGAAAATGTAGCTTGTATGGAGTGGGAAGATCTTGTGCTAGATTAGAAACATGATATCGGAAGACAAATTGGCTTGTATTCATCAGTACTTCATCTCCTCCATCAAAGTACCTGTACATATCTCCCAATGGATCCTACCTCAAAAAAAGGTTTAATGCAGGGGGTGTATTAACCCTTCCTTTCCTATCCTCAGCCCTGCACTGATTTGAATCTTCTTTTTCTTGAGGCTAGTTTCATTCAAAGGAAGACTGCAAAAAGGTTGTTTTAATTATTCTTCAGATGACTGGCCCAACACTCTTGTTGCTCTGTCATTCCCTTAATCTCCTTCCCCCCCCCAGCCCATTTTCTAGATTGGTTCTACAAAAATGATCCCAGCTCCTTTCTCTTATCCTAGAGAGAGAACATTGTACCATGAATTCTATTTGATGCTACTGCTTACCAGGTCTGATTGTAATAAACGTATTCTCATCCATAATTTAACCTTTGATCAGAGGGCGAAACTGGCATCTACTCCTGAGACCAGAGATGGAGGTAGAGAGTGGAGATCTCTCAGAAATGTGCCCATCTGAATTTTACTGGGTTTCTCACCAATTTTTTGGATAACCATAAAAGCAAGACTCCTCCAAAAGGCACTTGGGGGTAAATAAGATCATGCTACTCCAGATGGTGAGCTAAAGTAAATAATGATCAGACTGATGACTGATATATTTTTTAAAAAAAATCTTCTGATATTAATTCTGTCAGCCATTTATATCTGGAAATGGAGTGGCATATAAATTATATGTATGCAAGCAGATAGATAGATAGATAGATAGATAGATAGATAGATAGATAGATAGATAGATAGATAGGTAGGTAGGTAGGTAGGTAGGTAGGTAGGTAGGTAGGTAGGTAGGTAGATAGATAGATAGATAGATAGATAGATAGATAGATAGATAGATAGATAGATAGATAGATAGATAGATAGATAGATAGATAGATAGATAGATAGATAGATAGATAGATAGATAGATAGATAGATAGATAGATGGATGGATGGATGGATGGATGGATGGATGGATGGATGGATGGATGGATGGATGGATGGATGGATGGATGGATAGATAGATAGATAGATAGACAGACAGACAGACAGACAGACAGACAGACAGACAGACAGACAGACAAGGAGATATTGCACTAATTATTTATAGGAAACTGGTCAGAACTGCCTTGACTTGAACCCTTAAGCAAGAACGATCCTTAACTCCATTTGTTGAGAAAAGTATAGTTTTACTGAAGGTCAAGTGAAATTCATTTAAAGCAACGCCAGAACTGAAAAGCACACAGCAAAATCCCAAAATGTAACTTTCTCTCCCTTAAGGGCATCCCCTTGCAGGGCCCCATTGTCCAATCAAATTCAAAGAGAATATTTTTGGAACTGTTGCTTCACAGGTGGACTGGACTGCAGCTGTGGTCCATTCTCAGCCATATGACCTTGAAGTCGCTTCTCAGGCAGATGCAGTGACCTCTTCGTTACCCCTGAATCCCTTCCCCTCCCATCCGGCCTCCCCGGAGGTCATGGCAGACTGGCACCACGTGATCCCAGAGCTTACGTTCTGACAAAACGAGTCTCCCAAATCCCCTGACCCCTGTCCCCCCACACGCTCCAGCGTGCTGGTTGAATATCTACATTGTCTACCAATTATCAATTTTGTTTTTGTTATATTTTATAACTTTTTATTTTTATCTTTTATATATAATTTATATACCGCCCTATTCCCTGAGGACTCAGGGCGGTTTACAGGGAATTAAAAATCCAAAATACAAAAATTAAGAACCAAATTAAAAAATATTAAATTAACCCTGTAGTCAGTTAAAAAGAACCCCAAATTAAAAATTCCTCCTCAGCCTGGGCCCGAGAGCTCGAAGAGCCAGGTCTTCAGGCCCCGGCGGAATGATCGAAGGTCGGGGGCAGTTCTCAGCTCCACCGGCAGCTGGTTCCAGAGGGCAGGCGCTCCCACCGAGAAGGCCCTATCCCTGGGTGTCACCCGCCGGCAGTCTCTTACCGGCGGGACCCTGAGCAGACCCTCCCTGTGGGAGCGCACTGGGCGAAGGGCATTTGATGCCGGCAGCAGGTGTTCCCTCAGATATCCCGGACCCAGGCCATGTAGGGCTTTATAGGTGATAACCAGCACCTTGAATTTCACCCGGAGGGCAACCGGAAGCCAATGCAGCTCACGGAGTAGAGGTGTTACATGGGAGTATCGGGAAACCCCCATTACAACTCGCGCGGCCGCATTCTGCACCAGTTGAAGCCTCCGAGTGGTCTTCAAGGGCAGCCCCATGTAGAGAGCGTTACAGTAGTCCAAACGGGAGGTCACAAGCGCATGAGTAACTGTGCGTAGGGCGTCTCGGTCCAGATAGGGACGCAACTGGCGCACCAGGCGAACCTGGGCAAAAGCCCCCCTGGTCACGGCTCCTATATGGTCTTCGAAATTGAGCCGTGAATCCAGGAGGACGCCCAAGTTGCGAGCCCTATCGACGGGGGGTAACACCTCACCCCCCATCATTAAAGATGGAATAACTTGGTTAACCCGAGATGCCGATATGCACAGCCACTCAGTCTTGGCGGGATTGAGATGAAGCCTGTTTCTCCCCATCCAGACCTGAACCGCCTCCAGGCACCGGGACATCACGGAGAGGGCATCACTGGGTTGGTTCGGGGTGGAAAGAAAAAGTTGGGTATCATCAGCGTACTGATGATACCCCACCCCAAAACCACGAATGATCTCGCCCAGCGGCTTCATATAGATGTTGAACAGGAGAGGCGAGAGAACCGACCCCTGAGGGACTCCACAAATGAGAGACCTCGGGGCGGATCTCTGCCCTCCTGTCAACACCGACTGCGAGCGGCCCTGGAGGTAGGAGGAGAACCACCGTAAAACGGTGCCTCCCACTCCCAGCCCCCTGAGACGCCGCAGTAAGATACTATGGTCGATGGTATCGAACGCCGCTGAGAGATCTAATAGGACCAGGACAGAGGAGCAACCCCTGTCCCTAGCCCTCCAGAGATCATTCACCAGCGCGACCAATGCCGTCTCCGTGCTGTGTCCGGGCCTGAAGCCCGATTGGTACGGGTCCAGATAATCAGTTTCCTCCAGGAACAGAGGGAGCTGATGCGCCACCACACTCTCAACAACCTTCGCCAGAAAGCGAAGGTTGGAGACTGGACGGTAGTTGTTTAAAACAGCCGGGTCCAAAGCAGGCTTCTTGAGAAGGGGTCTCACCACCGCCTCCTTCAAGGCGGCAGGAAAGACACCCTCCTTCAAGGAAGCAGTTATTACTGCATGGAACCAGCCTCGTGTTCCTTCCCGAGCCGCATAAGCTAGCCAGGAGGGGCACGGATCCAACAAACAGGTGGTGGTGCTCAGTCTCCCCATGATCCTGTCCACATCATCAGGGGAAACAGGGTCGAACTCATTCCAGATAACGTGCTCAAGACCGCCTGATTCCTCCACATTAGACTCTGCCCAGTCAGAGTCCAAGCCGGTCCGGATCCGAGCGATTTTGTCTGCCAGATGATGACTAAACTCCTCGGCTCGTCCCTGCAAGGGATCCTCTCTCACCTCCTGATTAAGGAGGGAGCGAGTCACCCTAAACAGGGCGGCCGGGCGATTATCTGCGGACGCGATAAGGGCGGCAAAGTAGTTAGACTTCGCCGTCCTTATCGCCGCAAGATAAGACCTTATAAAGGTTCTTAACTGCAATCGGTCGGATTCGGATCGGCTGGATCTCCAACCGCTCTCTAGACCTCGTCTCCGCCGCTTCATCTCCCGGAGCTCCACAGAGAACCATGGGGCCCAACGGGATCTGCGTCGGGTCAGAAGTCGCATGGGTACAACACAGTCGAGTGCCCTGGTGGCTGCCGTTTCCCAGGCCTCCACCAGGGCATCGACTGGGCTGTGGGTAAGGGTGATAGGTATAGGCCCAAGCGCCCTCTGGAACCGATCTGGGTCCATTAGGCGCCTGGGGCGGAACCACCTGGTCGGCTCCGCCGCCCAGCGGTGGGGGATGGCATGACGGAAAACTAGCCTCAGGAGGTAATGGTCTGACCATGACAGAGGGGTGATGGACGGAGAACCCCCTCTCAGATCATCCAGCCACTGTCCAGACAGAAACACCAGGTCAAGAGTGTGACCCCCCTCATGAGTCGGGCCCTCAATAACCTGGGTCAGGCCCATGGCTGTCATGGAAGCCATGAACTCCCGAGCTAACTCCGACGACCCTCCCAGTGATGGCAGGTTGAAGTCACCCAGGACTACGAGCCTGGGGAACTCCACCGCCAACCCTGAGAGGGTGTCGAGCAGCTCGGGCAGGGCTGTTGCTACACAGCTGGGCGCCAGGTATGTAAGCAACAAGCCCAACTGAACCCGAGGACCACACCTCAAGAGGAGGGTCTCACTCCCGGCCATCTGGACAATGGTGGCCTCCCGGGGACACAATGTCTCCCGAATAACCACTGCCACCCCACCACCCCTGCCCTGAGCCCGTGGCTGGTGCAGCACCCGGAAACCCGGCGGGCATAACTCGGTGAGAGGCACCCCTCCCTCCGAGCCCAGCCAGGTTTCCGTGATGCACGCTAGATCCGCACATTCCTCCTCGATCCGATCACGGATGAGGGGAGCTTTATTAACTACGGATCTAGCGTTAAAATAGACCAGCCTGAGCTCAGGGGCCTGATCACCCTCATCCCCTGGTAAGAGGGTGCTAACCGGAGGGTCGGAGCGCGCCACCGCTTGAAGATAGCGGGGGCGCGATCCCAGATGTTGATATGACCCTCCTCGCAAACACCTGCTGCCATACCCTATCGCCGTGGGGATTCGATACCCCACCCCCACATTCCCAGCGCCAGCAGCCACCTCCCCCAACCCCGTCCCACCAGGACCTCTAACAGGACCAGACTGAGTGCTGGTTACAAGTTCCCTCCCCAGCCCCCCCTCCCTCCCCCTCCCTAACCTCCTAAAATAACCGGCTAAAAATCTGATCAGGGGCCTCTTAGCGCGTCTTAACTCGAGGCCCCTATCCAAGCCCAACCACCTCTCGGAGTCCCAAGGCTTGGGCCCGTCATTAAGGGGAGTATGAAAACAGGCGACAGGTCGCGCCCATGAGGCAGGAACCGCCCTAAGGGCATACAAGTCCGCTTCGGAATAACGATGGATCATATAGCACTCAATTAGTCTCTTGGGGCCGATGTTGAAAATATGGCCAAAGGATTGTTCATTGATGGTACGAAGATGGAAAAAGAACAGGTCCAGTGGGCATATCTCTCAATCTGCAAAGCCATCTCAGCTCTCACCCGAGATGGAGTTCCAAGGGACAACCTCAGCCGTCCTCTCACTCCGGCTGAGGAGTCTAACTGGAACAGAGAGAGAAAAGGGGAGTCCCAAGCCAGGCCCACCCCAACTGGTCTCCCACACCAGTGAGGTGGTCGCTGACCAGTCCAGAACCGTCCTCCCACCACGGTTCGGTCCCGTCCACACTGGATTATCCATAGGGGGATCTTAGTTCCCATCAGGTATGGAGCTAGCCGTAATGCCTGCCTGTCAACAAAAGAAGTAAGGAACAGGCAGGCCAGGCCTCTGTCAATCCTCACAACGCCAGCCCGCACCGCCAGTCTGGGGGGGGGGAGAACAAAACATTCTCTCCCCAATGTCCATCCACCAGTCCAAGCCATCCTTCAACGGCGGAAAGAAGTGATCCCAGCAGTCATGTTGGGTCCTGGAATTCACTAACATGTCCGCCGGGGCCGATGACCAGGCCCACAATCTGCAACCACCATCCGGGAGAAGAAGGAGGCTCCTCGCCACCAAAGAACGGTGTCGGTCAGCAGATGGTCGTAAAAAGGATCTCCATCTGGTGGGGTCGTCGCCGCTGCCCCTCCGACAAGCAGAGGGTATCCACGGCGAACAGGCAGAGGAAAGAAGGCAGGTGAGGTGTCCTGGGCTGCAAAGATCGAGGCAAAGTTGATTACTAAAGTAGTTGCAAAGAAGCACGACCTCTTATGCAGTATAGGATCTTTACTACTGTGGCTACGATACTTAAACTGGGAAAATGAAGCTATGCACTAATATCAGAGTGTAGAGGTTTTATTTGTTAACCAGTTTTTAATAACAAACAAAACTAGAAATGTGCACTACCAAGCAAGATGTAGTAAATGGGCCAAATCTTCTACTGGGATTTTTGTTTAGAAACAGGGGTAGGCAACCTTGCCTCTTTTATGACTCGTGGACCAACTCCCAGAATTCTGGGAGTTGAAGTCCATGAGTCATAAAAGAGCCAAGGCTGCCTACCCCTGGTTTAGAAAAAGGAAGAGAAGTGAATTGCAAACACTTCTGAACTTCTGCAGCTAGAAGAATGAATCACTGGTAATACTGAAAAAGCCCTGAATGTTCCAAAGACAGATAACATGGAAAGTTTGTTGGGAAGGAATCCAGTATGTTTCCTAATGAATGAATGTTTGTTGCTCATTTCTATTATCAACCTAACGTTTTCCTGCTAGAAGTTTTAATGTACTGCAGAAACTTTTCATTGAAAATACCACTGACACTTGCTGTCTTAACTTCCATCTCCCAAAATGTGAATGGGGGAATCTTCTGACTGAATCTCCATTTTCTTTGGAAGATTAAATGGAAGAACAACCAGTTCGTGAATAATGAATCTGCCAGTCGTATTAAGGCAAATGATAAAGAAATTAAGGGAGGGGATTTACTCCAAATCATCTTAGCCCCGATAGTAGAAACATAGTTAAAATAAAACACACAGTTGTAGGTTATGACAAATCTCTGGTGGGGGGGGGGAAGGGGGAAACAATTCCACAGTTTATGGGGTATGTGAAGAAAGTCGATACATTATAAAGGAAAGATACATGTTACAACACTAAATAGAATCTCTTGTTTGATCATGATCTTACAAGAAGAAAAGGTATCTTTTTAAGCATGTTAGATAATTATCATTATTAGTAGACATTATTATTTATTTTATTTTATTTTAATCCCATTTATATCCCGCCCTTTTCCGAAGACTCAGGGCGGCTTACAATCTAAGCACAAATCAATGTGCTTAGCAATAGCCTTCATGTACCCAAACAAACCAAATTATGGTATATATCAATTCAATCAAGGAATATTAAAAGGGGGAGTTCGTGTCACCCACCTGCATGTCCATTCATGAAGCAGCGTATCATTTTTTTCTTCAACTTCTGAAGTTTTTTGAAGTTTCTGAGCACTCATGAAAGACAGATCTACAATGAGTCCATAGATTTAGACACACAATGATGGAATTATTTCTTCCAGACCTTTAGCACATATATACTTACTCTAACTCGGGGTAACAATTTGATATTCAGGTTCCTTTTCTTGCTTCACCTAATTTCTTTTTTGAAGGTACTTTTAATAGGATAAAGTCTGGTTTTGAAATCCAGACTTCACCAAGATAATGGCCCAAGAACTGTCAGATCGTACAAATTGGATTCAGAAGAGGCAGAGGGACCTAAGATCACACAGAAAAGGCAAGAGGATTACAAAATAAATGTCTAATTTTGCTTTATTGATTAAACTAAGGCTTTTGACCTCATCTGCCTATTGAAGACTTTGTACGGTGCCAGTCACAGCTGAAAAAGGAGCAATATGCTATGTTTAAATTATGCCTCTTTTGGTAATTTAATGGCCAAAGAATAAATCTGTTTGACAGGAGCAGGTTAAATAATCACCAACTTTCCCAGTTTATTGCCCTTTATCCTTTCTAAATTGCTGCTCTCATAATCACAGCCACACAATCCAGCATACTTGGAAAACTCCAAGTTGCTGAAAGCTACTCTTTGGGGATAAAACCTATATAAGCCTTTTAAAATGTTGTCAGTATCATCACTGGGGAAAGGGATGAATGTTTTATAAAATAAGAAAATTGGGTATTTAATAAACTTCAGGGTGGGGTGGGGCTCAATGTAGAACTGTTGCCCAAAATAAAGATTTTTTCCAGGAACTGAACCTCACTCATTGACAATTATTAAAAACTGCAGTAGTTGGGCTTATTATAATCTCAGACCTTTCAATAGGTTCCCGTATTGGTATGTTCTCTTTAATCATGAAGGAAAGCATTCCAGATTTTGCCTGTCTTAAATGTTCATACTGATGTCATATTCACAATGAGAACCAATGATGCTTTGGTGTTACCAAATCCCCAAAGACCTTACATCAGGGGTGTCAAACTGCCGGCCCGCGGGCCGGAGCGTCATAGAGAAACCGCGCCCATCCCATTTTTGGCAATGGGAAAAAGTTCTGATACGTCGCGCGACATCACATGACGTCGCAAGTTTGACATGCCTGCCTTAGATGTATCCTTTGTTTAGTAATAGAGCATTAAACACATTGTTCTGCCTACAGAACATAGCATTGTTCTATAATAGAGCACAGATGCACAGGTATTGACCTGACATTGTTAGTATTACTATAACTTATGGATCTCACTGTTGCAAGGTGTGAGAATGGTCATTAGCTTAATATAGTTTTAGAAAGGGACAATGCAAAGGATAAGGCCACCTGGGTCTGTAAAACAGGATAATTACATACAGACCTAAGATTCAGAGACAGAATATGCTAGCTAGGTGCTGAAGGTAACAAGATAAGTCTTTTGCTTTCATATGCTGTTTATAGACTTCCCAGAATTATGTAATTAATTACTATTAGAACCCGGCTGATTGATTACATAATTATTGTTCTGATTTAGCAGCCTCTTCTGACTTTCACCCAAACATTTTAATTTCTCATAATTTATGAATTGCTTCCATGTTTTGTCACCCAGCTGTCAACAGTGCTGTAACTAAAATGCAGATTTTCAGACAAGTTTCCATAAGCTTAAGAGCATTTTTTTTAAACAAAAAATGTGGAATAAAAATATCAGTGGATCTGAAATTGCAGACAAAACTGCCAACTTCAGATTGCTAAAGCCAAATAGTACTTAACAAGCTCTAAAAACTGATGATTTAAAGAAAGAAGACTAATACAGCTGTGGAACAAAAACTGCAGAATGTTACACCGCTAGAGGAAATGAATTATGAGAACAGACTGAAAACCTAGTGAATGCAGACTGGAAAATCTTCTCTTGCTTGTCTGTAAAAAAAAAGAAGTTAAATAACATCCAAATAAAACTTGGAGAACACATATTAAAGAAGCATTAAATACATTGCTTTTATCTCTGATAATAGGAGATAGTGCGAATAACCTGCCTGTCAAGCTTTTAAAGGGTTTGCCATGGGTTATTCTACAAGCAGCTAAAGGCTAGCCTTTGGGAAATTTTGAGAAAGTGGGACAACTGCAACTTATCATGGACAAATTAGGGTATGTGTGTGCTTCAACCACAGTCCATGTGGTTGGTCTTCCCTGACCAATTTTTCAAGTCCTACAAATATAAAAATTGTAGATTTAAGATGGAGACCTAAAGCATTTTGTGCAACCAATCTGTAATTATAATAGAAAAAAAATATAATAGAAATCCAGGTCTCCTGTTGTGATTTAATTTTTGAACAAACCACATGTGATTCTCCATCACACTGTTTTGAATTAGTATAGAGTATTTTTATTACAGGATAGAACAACTTCAGTTTTGCTGCAACTGACATGATTGTATCTCTCTCCAAGAAAAAAAAATCTTTTTATACCCCATTCTGTCCTGGGCTATGACCACACTAAAGATTTGATGGATTGACACCCCATTTCTTTTGGTGGGAGAGAGAGAGTCGATGGCTTTAATGCTCACTACAGGAGAGACGCGGTGGCTCAGTGGGTTAGGACGCTGAGCTTGTCGATCAGAAGATCGGCAGTTTGACGGGTCAAATCCCGAGTGCCGCGTAGCAGAGTGAGAGCCTGTTACTCGTCCCAGCTTCTGCCAACCTAGCAGTTCGAAAGCACGTAAAAATGCAAGTAGAAAAATAGGGACCACTACGGTGGGAAGGTAACAGCGTTCCGTGCGCCTTTGGTGTCTAGTCATGCCGGCCACATGACCACAGAGATGTCCTCGGACAAACGTTGGTTCTTCGGCTTTGAAACGGAGATGAGCACCGGCCCCTAGAGTCGGAAACGACTAGCACGCATGTGCGGGGGAACCTTTACCTTTACCTTTACAGGAGAGAACCCATGGCAGCTCTCAAGAGGTCAGAACAACCTCACTGTCCAATCATGGCTTTTTTCATTATTGAATCACTTCCTCAGTCAGACCCTGTCTTTAAGTGGGGCATCTGAAATTCAGCTTCCAGATAACCTACTGAGCATGAAGTTCCAGAAGCTGCCCAAGATAATTGACTGACAGATATTTTCCTGCCAGAGGTAAAGGACCAGGTGGCATTCCTTCCTATTTATTATAAAAAAGCCAACCAGACCAAGAGTGGAATCATGCCTCTCCACTGGTCACCTTCCATTATTTCTGGAGACAGCAGGTGTATAAAGAATACTGCATGGTCTACATCACAGGTAGGCAACCTTGGGTCTTTTAAGACTCATGGACTTCAACTCCCAGAATTCTTGAGCCAGCGAGTTGAAGTCCATGAGTCATAAAAGAGCCAAGGTTGCCTACCTCTGGTCTACACAGATCCGTTCTCCAGGTCCACACTGTTGTACACAGCTGCCTAGCCTGATCTAACAGCAGGACTTACCCCTGCTAGGCTCTAGCTCTTGATTCAAATTCTACCAAAAGCAGCCTTATATCAGAAGAGGATGAGGCAGCTGGGTATCCTAAAACAGAATATTGGCCCTACTGCAACTAAGCTTATTCAGACTATGAAAGGAGAGGGTTGCTAAAATGTTGGTTTCAGAGGATGGACAATGCACCTTTGCATGATGGATGGTGAGGTGCTGTTGGACTTAAAGGAGACAGCAGTTTGTTCATCTCTTCAGATTCTGAGGATTTTGCCACTTGGTCCCTCTTTCTATTTTTCCCACAGCAATAACCCTGTTACTTAGGTTGGACTGAGAGAGAATAGCTGGTTCCAACACATTCAATAAGCTTTCATGACTGAGGATAATAATAATAGTAAACCTTTATTGTCAAAGTACAACATGTGTACATTGAGATTAGCTGAGCCTCCCCCCGTGCTCTCTCCCCCCAACACACAGTGACAACAAACCCTCCATCCTACCACACCATGTGAACCAACTACACCACACACCGGCCTCCCAAGTCAATGTGTGAATCAGAATCTGTATCTCCCTGCTACTCACCCAATCCTTAACCTCTATACCATATTGACCATTTAATTGCAGCTATTAAGAGCCAGTAAATAAGTCTTCACCAAGGCCTTCCTCATATAAAATTGAAGAAAAGGAGACTCAAAATCAAGCATGTATGTGTATGTTTGATTTTGAGTCTGCTTATTTCTTACTTTAACTGTAAATTGCTTTGGTATTTGTAATAGTGGGAAGACAGAAGAAGGAAAGAAGGAAGGAAAGAGTGGACCGATAGTCTAAAAATCACTGGCAGGAAAGAGGGGAAAAATGTGCTTTATTATCAGAGTCATTTCACTCGCTGCTCCACTCATGCTGAGCACAAAATAGCAGCTGAAGAAAGAGATCAACATCAACAGAAACATTAACATGGAGATGAAGACAACAAAACTCATGACTGAGATGCATGTTATTTGGCTGCCTGACTTAGATACAAATATGCCTGTACAGTATATAGGATACAGTATATTATACAATGCAAGGGACGCGGTGGCTCAGTGGGTTAGGACGCTGAGCTTGTCGATCAGAAGGTCGGCAGTTTGGTGGGTCGAATCCCGAGTGCCGCGTCACAGAGTGAGCTCCTGTTACTCGGCCCATCTTCTGCCAACCTAGCAGTTCGAAAGCACATAAAAATGCAAGTAGAAAAATAGGGACCACTACGGTGGGAAGGTTACAGCGTTCCGTGCACCTTTGGCATCTAGTCATGCCAGCCACATGACCACAGAGACGTCCTCAGACAAGCGCTGGCTCTTCGGATTTGAAACGGAGATGAGCACCGGCCCCTAGAGTTGGAAACAACTAGCACACATGTGCGGGGGAACCTTTACTTTTATATTATACAATAGAATAATCAGAAATATTTCCGATTCTACCTCAGTGATGGCGAACCTATGACACACATTTGAAAGGTGACATGCAACATTTGGGGTGACACACCAGCATTCACTAACACAGTGTTGAGTGCCATTGTTCAAGGTGGCCTAGATTGGGGAAAAGAAATTGAAATTATTTCTGTTTTGTTCTGTATGTATGTGACACATCAGCAGAGTCAAGCTGGGCATTTTCCTAATTTTTAACATGCTGAGCCCAAAATATTTGCCATCAATGGCCCACCTGCTACTTCCCATTTATTTTGTGGAGTTGTTCCTGAGCCAAATTGTTTTTATCCCTGCTGTTTCAAAGATGGATTTAACAAAAGTTATTGATAATCAAATCAATAACTACTCTTTGTTCTCCTTTTAGCCTTTGCCAAATTATGGATTTGGTTTAAAATTATGCTTCCAGTTATATGCTGAATTGCAATCAAATTTATCTTTGTCTCTGTGATTTCAAGATTCCAATTCTTTTAAGCAATTGAAAAGAATTTATAAAGAAACCTTTGCTTTATACAGGATTATATAGAAAGTATCAATAACTTGTGCTTGTTTTAATCACTGCAGCCTTGTTTTTTTATTTCCTTACATACAGTACACTCTGAGTCATCTAAGATAACAAATCAATAGTTTGGACATTGTTTACTATTTAGAAAAAACCTGCACAGCTCATAATATATCTGCTATTGCATTTTGCTGGTAGAAGCCAAATTCCAAAAGTACTTGGTGAATCAGATACCATTGAGAATTAGTAAAGTTTAGTGGCCTACAGAATTATAAATCATTGGAAGTATAAATATTAAAAGTTAAATTTGAATATTGATTTGCTTATAAAGGTTGAATGTAAAAGTAATTAAGATATATATACTAAAATCTATTGATAAATATAATAAATATGTTTTTACTTAGCTGCTATAATAAAAATTACTAGCTTAAATATGAGATAGTAGACACCAAGAGAAAAAGAGAGGAAGTATTTAATGTTGAAATAAGAGAAATTTTGGTTACTAATTTTAAGACATTTGGAAATAGAAAATAAGAATATTATACTGTATTATTAATTAGTTGATGTAAGATGGTGAGAAATAGAATATTCAAATAGATAAGACGTGTATCCTGAACATTAGATTTGGTGATGAATTGGGATAAAGGGAACTGTGGTTATTTAAAACTTGGAAATTATAAATATTAAATGTTAAACATTAATGGGAAACTAGAAATTGGGAAAAACTAATTAGGACATTGATAGGCTATAAAGATTGAATGCTAAAATACTTAGGATATGTATAAACAAAAAACTATTGATAAATGTAAGAAAGTTATTTTTATTTAATTGATATAATAAGAATTGTATTAGTTTAAACATTAGACAGTAAACACTAAGGGGAAAAGAGAGGAAATATTTAATGTAATAGTTTGAGATTTGTACTAGAGATATTTGTATGTTATTGAATGATCGATTAACTCAGCCGCCACATTGCTTTTTAAATATTTAAATGTAAAACTAGAAAATCAATAAAACTTTTTGTTTTTTAAAAAAAGAATTATAAATCATTATTTAAGCCTATCATACATGTCTATTCAAAGTACTCTCAATTGCCCAGAATACTTCTGTTTATTTGTCCCACCTGCAAAAAGTGAATAGGAGATTTACTCAAATAGAATCATGTTTTTTTTTATCTACAATGAGGTCTGGATCAAAGGCAGAATAAAATACATCCCACTTTAGCAGACAGATTATTGGTTTACTGCTTCATCAAACCACAGCCTTCCATCCTGAAAGCAGGACAAGAAGCAACGGATGGAAACTAGTCAAGGAGAGAAGCAACCTAGAACTAAGAAGAAACTTCCTGACAGTTAGAACAATTAACCAGTGGAACAACCTGCCTCCAGAAGTGGTGAATGCTCCAACACTGGAAGTTTTTAAGAGGAGACTGGCCAGCCACTTGTCTGAAATGGTATAGGGTTTCCTGCCTGAGCAGGGGGTTGGACTAGAAGACCTCCAAGGTCCCTTCCAACTTATTATTATTATTACTATTATTATTATTATTATTATTATTATTATTAGTATTATTATTATTATTATTATTATTATTATCCAAATTAAGAAGGGAATGCTCACATGCATGTTTGGACTTAAAGATCAACCCAACTGAAAAAGAACTAAAGACTATTCCAATTTAAAATTAAAATTATTCTTGCCTTCCACCAAGAACTCAAGTCAGCAAAATTATATTTCTCCATTTTCCCTCTACCCTTGCCGTGTTCTTCTTCCTGGGTTGTCAGAATACAAGCAAATTTGAGGGCTGTGTGCCATCATTCACTCCCTAGAGACTATAATGGACAATGTGAAATTTGAGCGGGCCATGAACAAGAAGTATATATCGGAGGTGGTGACCCTTTGAGAGCTGTATGCAACGAAATTTCATTTTGATGTATGCTGATTGGTGTACAATCAAAGTGACAATAAAGTTAAAGTTATCATTAACTAGAATACAATCTTCAGGTTGTCTTTTAGCTTCCAATATCCAGCCAGTTATTAGGTGGAAATGAAAATTCTTGGGAGAGAGGTGGCATAATATGCAATCAACCTATAGTTTATTTAAGTGTGAGCATGCTTATGTAATCCTTATCAGTAGTGTACTAACACAAACATATACTGGTTATACAAAAGTGTGAATAAAAATACTCATGTTTCCTTCCTACAGTATATTTAAGGTGTATTTTCATTTGCAAAACACACATTTTTAAGAAAATTGTGTTCATTCCCCTTTAGCTTTAAAGGCATTTTTCCATTTACCACTGCTTTTAAATCTTGATAAAATAAGAGTGTACTGTAGATATTTTTCTAAAATATATAAAGGCAAGGCACTTAGATATAACATTCTGACACATTAATCTATCTTTAATAGGACTCGATTCCAAGTATGTAAAAGATCCACTCAGTGAAAAATAAGACTGAGGGATAAGCTACAGAGTAGCTCCCCTTCTCTTTTTTGTTCACTCTATATCAGGATCTTCGTGTGCAAGAGAGTTGAAAAGCTCTTGCCAGACACCTCATTAAAATAAAATCCCTCACAAAGGGACATAATTTTCCAAACAATAGTAACAACATCTTAGCTAGTGCCAAGGGAAAAGAAGAGACAGCAGGTCTTAGGACAGCTTATGAATGAAGGAAAATAAGGCAGAAACGTCCTTAAAAGCTGCAGTTTGGAATACATTTTGAAGGCATTGGGGAGAATGCAAAGAGTGAGGTTATTTGGACCCAGTAAGAATAAAAAAATAATAATGTAGGGAGAAAAAACACCCTACTATTCAGAAA